>NC_137924.1:35772366-35874866 GCF_963457725.1 Sprattus sprattus
CTCCTTGGCTTCCGCATCTCAGACGAGGAGATGTGCCACTTCTTTAACACTTTCCAGGAGTTTGTGGACAACCTGTTCAGCCTGCCCATTGACCTGCCTTTCAGTGGCTACAGGAAGGTAAGGCAAAAGCTAGTAAGATTAAGTTGGCAGACATTATGTTATTCCTACATAGCTTTTGTAAAAAGGTTACTCAGAATTGTTTAACCCTCTTGGGTTAGATGTCTGATGATGTTTCAGCTCTGATGTTTCAGCATGACAAGATATTTCGGCTGTTTTCTTGAAAGCAAGGCACAAATTTGGCGTTTTATCTGTAGATTTCCATATCAATGTTCCCAAGCCAAAGAGCTGAAATAAAGTGCTGAGTGGTCTTAGTTAACGTCAGCATCTCCTCTCCTCTCCTCTGACAGGGTATTCGTGCCCGAGACACGCTGCAGAAGATGATCGAGAAGGCCATCAGGGAGAAGCCCTTGTGCACACAAGGGAAGGACTACGCTGATGCTCTGGACGTTCTGATGGAGAGTGCCAAAGAGAATAGCGCCGAGCTCACCATGCAGGAACTCAAGGTACAGAGCCGACCTCTTATTCTGACCTCAAAAATCCAATGCATCCTTCCCACAGATCCCCCTCCTAGTCCGGAATTACTCTCTTAAACAGGGAACATTCATTCCTCAGCAGAGGCGGAATTCCAAAGATGTCGTCTTGTTGTGATATCAGTTGGCCCTCTCTGAGGGAACATGCTGGTTTAATTGTCTGAATGTGCAGTGGAGGAGGCAGGGTGATCAGTACAGATCAGTTTATGACTTGATGAGTGTTTCTGCCTGGTTATGAGTGTTCACAGCTATCATCAGAGAGTGATGGCTCATTCACTGACAGTATTGTGCTAATGTCACAAATGCTGTGATTGTTTTCAAAGCTGAGGGTTTCTTTGCGCCTCTAGCCCCATGTCCTCCCCCTCCTGTCCTCTCAGTCTCAACCCTTGAAGATTTTTGAGGTCGGGCCAAAAAGTAGTCAACACCCCTGTCAGGAGGGCTACAGTGGCTCCTCCAGTGACACCACATACCTCCGCCCTTGCCCAGCCTGGGCCCCCTCACCCCCCCTCCCCCCCCAACCTGGTGCCCTGTGTCAGCGGCCCTGATGCACGCACTATCCCCGGCCCTCGTACCACAAGGGAGTTGATGTTGACATTCTTTGACGTAAATGATAGTCAATGAGGGGCTTTTGCATGCATGTTATTTCTCTTTCTCCCTTTCTTTTTTCAACTTTGTTATTATACCCACTCCACCTCCACGCCCCGGCCTTTTTCCCCCTCATAATTTCCACCCTCCTGAAATGAAAGCTCTGTGTAGTCTGGTCTGTGCGGCGCTGCAGCTCGCCCTGTCAGACTGGACTGGAGCAGAGAGGGGTGGATCCCTGCAGTGTCAGCACCAGCTCAGCAGCATGCTGTCATTTTCCCTTTCAACAGAGTCAAAGAGTCAGGGAGCAGAACCTGAACCTGCAGCCCAATGGCCTCCCGAGGCCCTACGGGGCCCGTCGAGCACCCCTCTGGCTATGAGTTGTGTAACGGCCGTGAATGTGCTAGCTTGTTAAACCCAACCTCAAGTAAAGCAGGGGAGCTCTTGCTTGACCTGCTTTGTCCTGCCTGCCTCCAGGAGTCCAGAAAGGGGAAGAGAATGACCACAGTGTTCGCCTGTGTAGTACACTCTGGGGTTTGATTTGTTTTCACGACATCCATCCAACCGTCCACTGGTCCATTAAAATATCTACTCGAATAACTCTCTCTCTCTCTCTCTCTCTCTCTCTCTCTCTCTCTCTCTCCCACAGGAGTCCACGGTGGAGCTGATCTTTGCCTCGTTTGCCACGACGGCCAGTGCCAGCACATCGCTCATCATGCAGCTGCTGCGCCACCCAGCTGTGCTGGAGAAGCTGCGTGAGGAGCTGCGGAGCCACGGCATCCTGCACAACGGCTGCCTGTGCGAGGGCGAGCTGCGCCTGGACACCATCTGCAGCCTCAAGTACCTGGACTGCGTCATCAAGGAGGTGCTGCGCCTCTTCACGCCCGTCTCCGGAGGCTACCGCGTGGCCATGCAGACCTTTGAGCTTGACGTGAGTGTACCGGCCATGCGCCTCTCGAGCCCTTTCTGTCTCTCTGATCCCCTGGCTGTAACGGGGTTATTAGAACTACAACTGCTATACACTATCATAATGATATCTTACTGTTGTGAGAAATACTTGAAATACACTTTTTTTTATCTAGATAGATAGATGGATAGATCTAATGTTTTGATGAAATCATACGCTCCCCTAATTGCCCATTAAACAGCATTCAGCTGAGACAGTATTCCATTTTGTCCTTTTGTAGTCAAAATGAACAAAATCTTCTTTTTTAATAATTTAAAGAATGACTAGTTACAGCTTTACATTATCAATCTAGGAATAACGCATGTATCTGTCTCACTCTCACCACACTCTCTCTGTGTCCCAAACGACAGGGTGTCCAGATCCCTAAAGGCTGGAGCGTGATGTACAGCATCCGCGACACCCACGACACCTCGGCCATCTTCAAAGACGTGAACGCCTTCGACCCGGACCGCTTCAGTGAGGAGCGCTGCGAGGACAAGGACGCCCGCTTCCACTACCTACCCTTCGGCGGGGGCGTACGCTCCTGCCTGGGCAAGCAGCTGGCCACCACGTTCTTGCGCATCCTAGCCATCGAGCTGGCTAGCACCAGCCGCTTCGAGCTGGCCACGCGGACGTTCCCCCGTATGATCTCCGTGCCTGTGGTGCATCCCACTGACGGACTCAAGGTCAAGTTCTTTGGCCTGGACTCCAACCAGAATGAGATCATGGCCAAGTCTGATGAGCTTCTGGGTGCCACAGTCTGAGGCACTGGGTGAGAAGAGGAGGAAGAGAGGAAGAGCGGGTGGGGTTAAATGTGGACGTACTGAAGAGGATGTGGGCTATAGCAAAAGATCTCCACCCTCTCGGTGGAGCTTGTTTCTTTGCAGTTTTCTTACTCCTCAACTGACAGACCTTGTGGAGAGTGAAACATTCTCCTTAACTTTGTCAGTGTCACTTTCAGACTTCAGCCTGCCAAAAATGTATAGTCCTTGTTGTTTTTCATACAAACACTTACGACTAAAATCTAAAAGGACAAATATGTTTAAAAGAGGAAAGAAATGTAACGTTAACTTGGAGAGAAACTCATGTTCGATTAAGTTATGCACAAATAAGTGTCTGTCTGCGTGAAGAGGGATTTGGAGAGAAAACGACAGCGAATGGAAATATTGGATGAGGATAATCCAGGAAAGTTGATCAAACAGGGTAAAGAGTGGCTCACTTGTAATGGGAGGACATGATTAGCCTATGTTAAAGCTATTGCTATGCTGTGGGATGAGTGCCAGGTTGTTGTGTCTCTCACTGTGAAGGTGCAGCCTCACATGTGCGCATGGAGTGAGTGCCTCAGCAGAGAAGGGGCCCATTCAAATTCACTAACTAAAATGTAGACATAGTTTTAGAGGGTTCTGAATCAGAGAGAGGGCTAGAAGTGCATGCTCGGGATTTTATTTTTCAGGGTTTGTCTTTAGTTACATAATTGGTTATGTCAAACTCTATGTTGTGTGTGTGTGTGTGTGTGTGTGTGTGTGTGTTTGTGTGTGTGTGTGTGTACAGTAAGTAGTACCCCTTTTGGGGGGGGGAGGGGATGCTGTTTTGGAAGAGGCTAGGGAATGTAAGAGCTGCATTGTAAGCTAGAATGAATGAATGAACTGTATGATAACTCAGGTGTGTTTGGAGTCCGGAATGCCTTTTAGACTATACTTGTCTCACTTTTATCTGTCCTGCACATAAGACTAGTCATAATCGTTTGCTTCTACTTCGGGAGAAAACTCAACCTGTGCTTTATTGCAGTGATGTGATTGAGGACGCCTCAAAATAATTAGTTTTGAGCCTCAAACCATGTTTCACCAAGCGAGATGAATATTCTTGGTTTAAGTGCAAATGTCCTAAATCAGAGATTCATGATTGCAATGGGAGAGGTGATAACTAACTATGGAACTAAAGAACTAAAGGACCCTTGATCTTGCTGCTTGAGGGTCATATTCTTTTTCGGAGCAGAGTGCCAATGACCTCTCACAAGAACGTGACATTTAAGTTTTGCTGCTCCACTCTTCAACACTAAAATGCAAAGTCAAGTTGACATCGCTTACCAGATGGAGTTTAGAACACGCCACAAAGGTTCTCAAGATTCACCTAAACTAAAGAGATCTTTTGAAGGAAGGTTTCCAATGGGACTGCTGGTGGCATCCTAAGCTGGACTGACCCCCAGCAGAAGCTGATGAGTAAACTGAAAGGGTAAATGGACCCTTGTTGTTGTCTGGGATGAAGACCCTGTGAGGAGGACGCTTCATTGTGTCCTCCACAGATCACGCCAAGAACATTTAATCTGTGACCAACCATGCCACTGATTCTTACTTTGTAAAGAATGGAACTAAACTAAAGGTTATAAAGTCTGCTGCTTCTTGTGTACAATTTTTCTAGCTGAGAGTTGTAGAATGTGTGGGTGATTGGGGAGTTCTGGTCACATTTGTGAGAGGAAAGAGGGACAGGAAAACGACTCAGTTGGAAAGCCATGGGTAACGCCTATCTGAAATGTCTAATATCCTAACATTATTCACATTAATTTTATTACTGTAATAAATATTATTTTAAGTGATATTTTTGTTATATTCCAGAATAGAGTTTTAGTATAAATAAAGTCTGTTGGTAAATATTGTTATATTTAGTATGATATGAATTTCAGCTATATTGTAAACAGTGTTTAAATGTTAATATTGTTTTATGTTATTGTAATAATTATTATTTTCCTCTTATTATTATTATCCTTGCATTCAGTTAATATTAATAAAAACAGAAGCACTTGCGAGGTATGTTTATATTGAGTGCCATGCAAATCCATGTTCTATACTTTATTGAATGCTGTTTTTGCCTGTACATAATATTGTATTTCGTCTGTGTTTCACTTAGTTTATGAATGTTTTTTTTCATCCTCTTTTTTTACCGTGATTCTTAAATGTACTTGCCAATTTTATAAACTCCTACAATAAACTGTTATGTGAAAAACAGCATTGTAGTCTTGTGAGATCTCAGTTTCAGACATGATTACACTATTATTTCATACAGATTTTGTCCTCACTCTTCCAAACTGTCCACACTGAGATAAGGACCCTTCTTTGGGACAATGCTGCACATCCAGGGGTTTGTGGAAATGTGCTTTTAAACAGAGCACAATCTTTTGATTAGACTAAATGCATTCTATGTTTACCACATCGTCCTTTGTCATAGTTTCACATATTTTTTCAGACCACAAAACACTCTTCGATAGACTCCTGGCCTTTGCACTGGCTTGACATGTGAAAGACAAAAGAGAGATTGAGAGAGAGAGAGAGAGAGAGAGAGAGATGGAGTAGAGGAGAAAAAAGACTAGAGGGAGATATGTAGCCTGTGTTCAACAGATTCATGTTTATCAGAGGTCAGGAGCTAATTTAAGTAACAAAACCCTATGTAACACACACACACAACCACCCTATGTAACACACACACACACACACACACCCCCTATGTAACACGCATCCCGACTCTGCAGGAATGCAATGAAATCGAACACTTTCTTCATATTCACTTCTTCTTTCAACGCTTCTCCATATAAACATACACAGATCTTTCATGCTGATGTCAAGCCGGGAGAGCAAGGAACAACCACAGCAAACAATTCAACAAACAAACAGCCAAATCCAATCGATGCCAGATGTGTCCGGCTGCATGGCCATCCCCTCAGAGCCATCAGTAATTGCGAGCTGTACTCTTTCTGGAATTGATCAGTGGCCTTGTGTGCCTTGTGTCCATGTTTTCAGGAGATGTGAATTTTGTCCAGAAACACTCATCAGGGCCAGTCCCTAGCCTGGGAAGGCCATAGAAGCCCTGTCAGATGGGAGCTGTCTGGGCAATCCCTTCAAGGCTGATATCGGCCCTCAGATTGTCCTCCAAGAAAATCACACAACCTTTGTTTAGAGAGCTTCATAGAATTTGCTGCAAGATATTTCAGAAACACTAAAGAACTACTGAAAATGTGTCAACATATGGATGCATATTAAACGCTCTGCATTCTGGCACCCTCTGTGGTTAAGACTAGATACTGTTAGTCAGTTCCAAATGTTTTAAACATTATGAATGAACCCTGCTGACAAGACAGTCGCATACATTGCAATGAATTGTAATACTCTTCATCATTCGCACCAGGACTGTGCACGCTGCTGTACCAGTAGGCCAATTCTGCACAAATACTCTAGTCTCACTCCAGTCTATTCTGAGTTTCAATAGCAAACCATACTGGAGTAGTAACTCAAATTAGTCTCTAGGACGGTCATGTTTTAGCTTTGCACTGAAAGCAAAACCAACTGACTTTTTAAAAGACACGCACAGCAAATATACCTATTTATGGATAGTTTTGTCCTGTTATCTACTAAAAATACTTCTTTTAAACAGGGGATACTGAAGTTGGGCTAAGCCCAAAACGTTTGTCCCCCTTGTCAATGTGAGGTCCTCTCACCCTTTTGGCTTTTTGTTGTTCAGTACAATATATCATCTTTTTAGCATCAGCCTCTGTGTGTTCACCTGATCTATTTTTTTTTCGATTTTATGCACCAGGCAAAACCTCCATACACAGACACATACACTGAGTATGAGGTGCAGACACCACCCTCAAACTGACGTTATGAATCCCAAAATGTATACAAAACAATGATGAAGGAACTTGTAAAGACCATCAATATACTGTAAATACTTTCAGGAGAGACAGACACAGATTTGTTGTTCTGCAACGTACAATTGTGTCTGAGCTCTATGTGTGTGCAGTTGGTGTGTTATAAGCCACAACCAGATGGCTGTTCTTCATGCACCTCAGTATGTCAATATAACAGATCCCTGCCATATGACTATCAGAAATCACTTAGACTCTTAAATTACCAAAGGCAATCAATGGGTCATTGAACACATTGACTCACATCAAGGAGGACCCATAAAAGTAGACAGAACAGGGGGAGCAGGGGAAACTACACCATACTGATGTGACCGGAACATTTACAGGAGGGCTACTCATCTATAGGAAACCAGGGATGACCGTCCACTGCTTGTCTTCATCTAAAAAATAATTAGAAATGTCACATAAAGCAGGCTTTTACATCTGATCTAATGATGAATTCATATATTGCGTGAGGAAAACCTGATCTGAATCAAATCAAATTGTTGGAATCCCACAAAGCTCAGGAGACAGGACAGGAGAACACATTTGAGCTGTGAGGTTTACAGCAAGGACTCAAGCAGCCTCAGCCGCTTGTGAAACTTGTATGACCTGAGCCACTTGATCTTGTGGCTCTCTGTGGAAAAGAAGGGGAAAGAGAGTGAAGAAGGGAAGGGAAGGGGGGAGAAAGATATAAAGCATGATTCACTATTTGACATCCAGCTCTGCAGAGGCTCGTTCTGCCAGAGAGGAGCTATGCTCAGTGTCTTCGCCTGTTGGATCCATTCTGCACCCAGACTGTGTTCTGTGGCAGGGCCCAATAGAACTTCCATCCGAGCCTACAGCCCTCTGCACCTCGCCATGCAGACACTACCTTTCTATTAATCTCCATCAGCATCTAAACTGTGATTACACTAGCCCTTGCACTCTTATCTGCTCTTCCACAGAACAATGGATTTCTTTCAAAGCTTCTCTTCTCCAACACCACCCCCACACCCCTCGCCCCTACCCAACCCCTTTTCAGAATGCCGATTTCCGACCACAGTGTTTGGGAGTCAGCCTCGAAGCAGTCATTTGGAAAGAGGGAGATAATTTTAGGACGGCTGGACCGGCTCATTGTTCTTGAAGGAGAGCCGTTTGGGCCACAGCCACGGCTGCTCTGGTGCCACGGCCCCTCCGTGCACAGCTCTCCTCATCTTGACTGGATTCCACCCGCCGCTTCAGCTCCCATTTTTTCATTTTTTGCTTCGAGCCCTTTGCCAGTTTGCGGTAATTAGAAACACACACGGTTTCATTCAAGAAAAATACAAAATCCTGAGAATGTTTTAGCACAGTGTATGTGCTGGTAAAACCCTCATAAGAATTAGAAATGTGCAGTTATATTATAATTGATACATGGGTTTTAATCGAACATTGTAATACTAACCAACATTTTTATATTCAGATTTTGTAAATCTTTGTCAAGAGACAAGTGAGTATGAAGATTTGGGTCCTATTACAACACAATGTCCGACACAGTAAGTGTGAGTACTGCATTGTTATATGTTCATATCAGCATATTAAGAATACTTCTAATTAGTGATAAGATCTGTGTCTACCATAAGACAAGCCTCACTTAAATTAACTTGCAATACTCAATATTCCCCTTCTCCATGAAACTGTTTCATGAAGCCGGCTGTTCACATTAAGCACTCAGTGACTAATATCAGAAGATCAAATTGGATTCTGCACTCAGTTCCAGAAAGTCAGTCCTTATCAAATCCTTACAACATAGACACACATTGATTTATAGTGTCAATGGACCCTCAACTCACTGTGACTCAGTAATATTAAATTGAAGCGATCACCGATTGTTAATAACATGATCAATTATTCTTAAGGAAAACTATGTAATGCTGTTTGTGCCATACGCACAATGCTGTTGAGCCTTTAAGGCATACTCTGGATGTATGAGAGAAGTTTGTGTTTGTGTGTACGTACGTGTGTGTATGTGTGTGTGTTTAAGAAGTGGATGTATGGGTTGGGTTATGTGTGTATGTGTGTGTGTGTTAAGGACACACACTGTACAAAGAGGGAATGAAATTGCATCCATGTCAACAACCCTGATGTAAATTCCCATGTTTTGAAATAACGACTGGAAAGTTGTATTATGATTCATGAGCACAACACCCAGTATTCATTTGAATGTTGAACAGGGGCCTGGAGTGGGACAGTTAAAACTAACAATTGAATTGTAAAACGCTTGCATAAACTCGTGTGACCCTTCATCTTGGTGTAGAACAAACCATTGTTAATGCACTCAAGTAAACTTTCCTCTCAGGTTCACAAATGACTGGAGGCATGTGGCTGGGTTTCGGTGTTCAGAGTACATGTGGGTATAACAGAGATGTTATTGATAAGGTTTGGTGGAAAAAGTCTTCTTGATAAGTCTTGATAAGACTTCTCTGAGTCTGTCTCACCGCAACTGGGAACGATAAACTGTATGTAGGTGGTCCCTTGTGAGAACTGGAGCGGTTGTGTACCTAAGCTTGGAAAAAAGAAACGGAACTCTCTCACTACACGGCCTTTTGTTGCAGATGTATGAGAACACGCGATATGTGTGAGGAGGCGTGCTGTGCCACTGTCTGAGACAAACAAATCATATGATGAAACTGCGTTAAAAACAAAACCCCCTATTGGGTTGTGCAATTTCCTTTTAGTCACAAACCAGTGGCAATAAAGAATGCAAAACATGTAATGTGCTAATGTTGCAATTTTACACCATCTCTTTGATGACTAAACAAACCCAAACACAAACACACACACAGACACATACATACATTCATACATATGAAAAGCCATGAAATCTGACATACAGACCCCTCAGTGGCATCAGCCCCGTGCTTCATCAGGCCCCTGGTTCTCATGTGAGGTGAAAGAGTTCCGTGTCTACACCAATTGGAAGACAGCAGACACTACGCTCTGCCTGGTCCTGTTGTGTTTGTTTGAAGCTACCAGCAGGAGGCTCATCTCTGTCCAAGGCCTGTCCTTGTTCTGTTGTAATCTCCACATGCGTTTATTTGCCTCTTTCCGTCATCTCTGACATCTTATGATGATTACTGAAGCTGTTTGGCTTCTCAGCTGTGTATTAAGACTCTGAATCTGTGTGTGTCCTCATGTGCATGTTTGATGCAACATTCATCTGTGTTTCAGACAGGTGGCAGGCAGTAGGCATACAAATACTGCCACACCATATGACTATAGAAACCCCAATGTCCTGCTGGGATTTCCAACAATCTGACACCACTTACCCTGGGTCACGTAGGGGTCAAAGACCCAGAATCCTTTCCGGTGCGGGAGGAATCCCAAAACTCTTCTCTGCTTCTGTGTCATTTCCAGTCACCCTGTGTCATTCTGTTTCCCTCGTCATGAGCCAGTCTTGGCTGAGAGCAACGTTTAATAAGTGGGAGCCACAGGGTGTCTGAACTCTAATTAGGCCTTGGACAGTGAGGAGAGAGGGAGCGAGGATTCACTGGAATCCACCGAGTACGTCAGTGACTGAGACACATGTGTTAGTTATCACCATCAGATGGGGCTCGGTCCACAGACACATATTACACGATACCGCGCTTTGTCACAACACTCACGCAACACACAGTGGTACGGCCTGCCCGCATTTAAGTGGTTGTTTGCTGACGCACACTTCCTCACTCAGGGGTTTTGCAATGATTCCAAAAAAGAGCCCACCACACATTTGATTATGTTTAGGAGAGATGTGCTCTCACTCTCCAGATTGGTAAAAGCCCCAGAACAAGTGAGAGGTGTCTAGAGAGATTTATTTAGTAATAAAGGCCAGATGTTCCGTGTCCTGACCCTGGTCAAAGCAGAGAGTGCAGGGTTGCCTGAGCTCTTCAGCCACCCTTACGAGGCCAAAGGAGTGCCTGGGTTAACAACAAGGGGTGATGCTGTGGCCCTGTGTCACAGGATAGTCCAAACTCCATCACAGGCCAAAAGCCCCCTCATAGTTCAGCATCACCTGTGGTAGCCCTTCATCTTCCCTCACATTTCACTTTTGGTTACATTAGGGCTTTATAACACATTCAAAAGCAATGAACAACTTATTTCAAAAGCAACACGTATGTGTTTATGAAGAGCTTATGTCAAGATATGCAACCATGTATAGCTATGTACTGTATATGATGGTCTCTTGCTTTCGTATTTCATCTCATGTAAGCACCGGGTCATCTATTCCATTCCAGCCTATTCACATGTTTTTAGCACAGGTGCAGTCTGAACCTGCAAAGAATTTGGGGTATCTTACTAGTTTATTAGCTATCTTATTAGCCTTTGTGGTGGCTTCAAACTATGACTGTACTGAGGATCACTATGACCCCTTTAAAGAACATGAGATCATCCCTTACACTCAGACAATTGCTGTTTGAACTGTCACTGATGTTCTCACACACATGTGTGTGCACACCAATCAACCACCCCCCTCCCTCTCCCACGCCCACACAATACACATGGAAAAAGACAGACACTCAAACAGACACAAAATAAGCATAAGTCACACTGAGGTCACCGTGGTTTTGTGGCATTACATCAGCATCTGTTCATTTCATGGCCATGAATTAACATCTGAAATTAAGAGCCTGCAGATACTTGTTGAGTGTTAAGACACTGGATACTTCCCACACCACATCTAAAACCCATATACACACACAGGCGTGCACACACACACACACACACACTCAGAGAGAGAGAGAAAGAGAGAGAGAGAGAGAGAGAGAGAGAGAGAGAGAGAGAGAGAGAGAGAGAGAGAGAGAGATGTTTTGGAACATTGAACCGAGCACCATTATGGTATCTTGTCATAGATGGCATTAAGAACATTGAGAGAGTGGCTCGCAAACCGCTAAGCAGAAAAAGATAGCAAGATGGTGGAGATACAGTGGTGGAGGATGGATGGTATTTCATAATAGGGAGACAGGCAGCACTGTATTAACCTGACAAAATTCAATACATCACAAGGCACGACTCACAAGTATGCTCTTTTTATGTAACATACACACTGCCCTTTCACCTGGAGCCCATATTGTGTTTTAGTGCCAATAACTAAATTCTGGCAACCTTTGAAAAGGATTAGGATTCTTTTAGGGACGTAATTAACAGTCTGTGAGCTTGAAAATGTATAGGCCAAGTGCTGTCTTTGGCAGGTGGCTTTCTAAAGCACAGATTTCCCCTGGTGTTGGACACACATGCTTCACGGCCGTGGATGATGAAATATTCCTGGGCTCCGAGACTGAGCCAAGACTTCATATTGTGATTGAGAGACGAAATGTGCTCTGACAATATGTGTACAGTAACCTAAAGACAGAGAGCGGTAGAGAAAGGGGAAAGAGCAGTAAAAGAAGATCAGAAGCAGAGAGAAACTGCAGAGAGGAGTTTAATATCAAGATGCCTCAAGAAAGGGAAGGAAAAAGAGAGCGGAGGAAAAAAGAAAGGGAAGGAAAAAGAGGGGAAGAAAGAATTGAATAAAAAGAGGGGAAGAGAATCCCGCTGCATTTTATCCAGTCATCTCAATAAAGTGCACGCTGCTGAGGGTAATTGGATTCACATTTCTGCTGCTCAATAGAGCTGATGGAGATCTACAGGGAGCTGTGCTGCCGTCTGTGCACATCAACATGCTTCATGAAAGGGTGGAAAACAAGAGGAGAGAGAGAGAGAGAGAGAGAGAGAGAGAGAGAGAGAGAGAGAGAGAGAACAGAGAAGGTGAATAAAACAGAGAAGGGGAGAGAGAGTTGAGTTCTCACTCTCCCAGTTTGGGCCACTACTGGGTAGAGGTTGGAGTGGGGTTGGGCGGCTTGGAGGTGGGGTAGAGGAATGAACCCCCCTCCTCCCCCCACCCTACACCACCACCTTTGCACCCCACCAACACCCCCCTCCAACCCCCTCCCACCCCCCAAGAGCACATCCCAACCAGACCCAGGGTCTCAGATTGGATCCAGATGGTGGCGGAGGCAGCAGAGATGCAGCATTCGAGGTCGAATCACAGTCAATTGGATTCACATGGCTAAGACTGAACAGTAGAACTCTCTCTCCCTCCCTCTCCTCTCCCTCTCCCTCTCCCTCTCCCTCTCCCTCTCCCTCTCCCTCCCTCTCCCTCTCCCTCCCTCTCCCTCTCCCTCTCTCTCTCCCTCCCTCTCTCTCCCTCTCCCTCTCCCTCCTTCCATGCCCTTTTTCTCCCCCCGCCCACCATTCGTTCATCTGTGCCTCATTTCTTGCTGTGGCAGATCTTATTGATGAGAGGCTGTCGTTCAGTGGGCCTGTGATGACGCTGTGGCAGATCAGTTGTTTTGGTTGATCTCTGCTGATTTGATTATACTGGCACAGACACAACATCGCGAGGACTGATTATAGACTGACAGTAAAGTGTATGATAACACCAGTAGCACCAGAAGAGGGTGGATGTCTCTAAGTTGACCCAGTGATTTTCTGGCTGAGTGAGGCTGAGTGGAATTGGAACATACAGTCTTTGGGACAGGCTCATAGGGGGGCTGCAGGTTCTTCCTCACCATTGTTTTCTTCTGTGCGTCCATCATGATAAAGCTTTGCAGTAGGATGTGTATTTGTCAATATTTTATGCATTTATTTTTGGAGAGTGATGTCGGGTATCATGTCGGAACAGTGGTTTCCCCCTGTCTAAGATCCCCCTCAGTTGAGGTACCTTTAGACATTGGTCTTCACTATCACTTCATTCTTCATGCCAAACTCCTTGAAAACTCATACACATGTTGGACTGGATATCTCTGTGCCACATTATACCCTGATGAAGCTAGAAGCATTTTAAAATGTCTATTCACAGTAAAAGAACCACACTGAGCTCACAGGCATGGAGCCCCAAAGGCTATTTATTTGCCTGTGGCCCTGCTTTGGGCATAGGCCACCAACCAAAGCTCTCCAGGCATCCTGGTCCTAAGCCAATTTCTCCAGCTGTCCCCATGTACAGTGCCACTTTAAAGTATGTGAACCCCTTGACCACTTAGGAGTTTTCTGTTGTTTTACCATGATTTTTCATTTTTTTCATCACCAATTTTCCATAGAAGGAATGTCAGGTTTATGTTTATCATTTGCGTGTACTTTTTTTTAGAGGGAATTGTTTGAGTAGCCAAAAGACTACATGAAACATGGAATTAGTCCATTTCAAAAGTAAGTGAACCCCCAGCTGAATTGGTAAAGTCAAGCAGGTAACAGATTCAGTGAAACTTATTTGGGTGAATAATTAGTCAATTGAGCAAACCGATCATCTGAGACATCCTTAGGGAAAGGTTTGGGCAACAGATTAAAAGAGAGAGGAAACCAACCAAACTACTGTAGTGCCAAGGTGTACCCACACAGATCAACAATGCCGAAAGGAAACGAGATATCCGAGAACATCAGGAAGAAGGTTCTGACAGCCCATCAGTCTTGGGAAAGCTATAAGACCATCTCCAAAAGATTCCAGCTCCATCCATCCATCCAAGACAAATAATTTAGAAATGGAGGGCATTCAACATGACCGCATCTCTGCCTAGAAGTGGACGCCCATCAAGACCATCACCAAGAAGCACCAGAAGAAGAATAAATCAGGTAAAAGTCAACCCACACATAACCTCTAAAGAGTTTCGGACCTCTCTGGCAGCATCTGGAGTAAATGTACATGGGTCTACAATCAGACGAAAATTGAATAGACATAACATTCATGATCGGGTTGCTAGAAGGAAGCCTCTGCTCTCAAGAAAGAACAAAACTGCCCGTTTCAACTTTGCCCAAGAGCACTTGGATAAACCAAAGGCCTTCTGGAAGTCCCTTCTTTAAACAGATGAGTCCGAGATAGAATTATTTTGTCACGATCAAAACCAACAATTTTCGTCTGATTGTAGACCCATGTACATTTACCCCAGATGCTGCCAGAGAGGTCCGAAACTCTTTAGAGGTGATGTGTGGGTTGACTTTTACCTGATTTATTCTTCTTCTGGTGCTTCTTGGTGATGGTCTTGATGGGCGTCCACTTCTAGGCAGAGATACGGTCATGTTGAATGCCCTCCATTTCTAAATTATTTGTCTTGGATGGATGGATGGAGCTGGAATCTTTTGGAGATGGTCTTATAGCTTTCCCAAGACTGATGGGCTGTCAGTACCTTCTTCCTGATGTTCTCGGATATCTCGTTTCCTCTCTGCATTGTTGATCTGTGTGGGTACACCTTGGCACTACAGTAGTTTGGTTGGTTTCCTCTCTCTTTTAATCTGTGTTGCCCAAACCTTTCCCTAAGGATGTCTCAGATGATCGGTTTGCTCAATTGACTAATTAATCACCCAAATAAGTTTCACTGAATCTGTTACCTGCTTGACTTTATCAATTCAGCTGGGGGTTCACTTACTTTTGAAATGGACTAATTCCATGTTTCATGTAGTTTTTCGGCTACTCAAACAATTTCCTCTAAACAAGTACATGCAAATGATAAACATAAACCTGACATTTCATCTATGGAAAATTGGTGATAAAAAAATGAAAAATCATGGTAAAACAACAGAAAACGCTTAAGTGCTCAAGGGGTTCACATACTTTCAAGTGGCACTGTATGTCCAGTCCTGTTCACGTCTCCAGGTCACAGCACCACGGGTTTCTTAGTTTGTCTCTTTTCCTTTCTGGTTGCTGATAATCAAAAGGCCCCTAAATGTAACGGATTCTGTGATGCAGTGGTTGGTAAATGGATTCTCTTTTTGGTGGTGGCAGTCGTTCTTCAGGTCTCTGCTCCATACGGCAAAACAGACTTTACAATAGTTTTAAAGATCCTGATCTTGGTGTTGGTGGTCAGATCTGGGGATTGCCAGGCATTTCTTGGCTACCCTTGGCTTACCAATCTGGACTTTTAAGTCTGCATATGTCCCACCCAGTTTGTCAACAATGCTGCAGGGGTAAGTGAATCTCTCCACCTATTCTAGTGTT
Organism: Sprattus sprattus; assembly: GCF_963457725.1. Taxonomy (NCBI): domain Eukaryota; kingdom Metazoa; phylum Chordata; class Actinopteri; order Clupeiformes; family Clupeidae; genus Sprattus; species Sprattus sprattus. Next base: position 35,788,125 of record NC_137924.1, read on the forward strand.
TCACCTTACAGCGTGATGGTGGTTATGCTGAGTTCACTGCAACTGTGTTGGTCTGTTGCTAGGTGTGGCGAAGAATGGCCAGGTCACTCCTGTCTGCACTTGGAAGGCATTGCTGAGCTGCTGGCCAGTGGCCATATACCACCCAGCAGGTCATCCCTTCATTGTGAGTTCCTTATGATCTTCTTCGGCACCCTATAGTGTCTCAGCAGTTTCCAGAGGGTCTGCCTATCCACACAACTTCAATAAAGTTGGCATAGAGTTCCAACCGGTGACTATTGCAGAATGATACACAGTGTTGAGATATGATCTGAACAGTGCAGGATCTGTTGGCCTCGGAGCTGGGGATCGATGTCGTCTTTCAGGAGGATTCTGTTTAATGTCTTTCCGGGGAAAAACAGCAGTGTTATCCCCCTGAAGTCACAACAGGAACTAAGGTTACCTTTTTTCGGGAGCTTAACGAGGTAGCCCTCAGTTGGAACTTGCATCTCATCCCTAATGTTTCTAAATATGCCGTAGGGCATTGCCACGCTTATCTCGATATCAGCCTTCAGCACATCCACATGAATGTTATCTGGTCCTGCCGACTTCCCGTTTCTCAGTTGTTTCATGCCTTCATGGATCTCCTCCTTGAAAGGTGCACCAAGATTACTGATCATTGTCAGCTGGCTGGATATCCACTGGGTTCTGTGGGGCTGGTCTGTTTAATGGTTCCTCAAAATGCTCCACCCATAAGCAGTTCTGTTCTTCCACATTTAGAATTGTCTTCCTGTTCTTGTCCCTCACTGGCCTGCTGGCTGATTGTTCCTTTCAAAAAGCTTCTTGATGGTGACATACAGGTCCCTCATGTTGCCATGGTGAGCTGCTTCTTTATGCGTGTGACAAGGAGATGATGGTCGACACGCAACAACGGCTCCTCGTTTGATGCGCATGAGATATTCTGAAACTTTTCTTGATGCACATGTGGTTGATTTGGTTCTCCATCAACAGGTCTGGTGATAACTCTCTGGTCTGGTGATATCCCTCAACGTTCTCATTCATCTCGATCAACCCAGCTGCCCCATGATCTCCACATAACCCCTGTTGTTGCTACCGATGTTGGTGTTGAAGTCACCCATAGGTACGATGATGTTTTGTCTTGGGTGAGCCTGGATAATGGTCTGCAGTTTGCTGTAGAACTTCTCTTTGTCATCCTTGTCTCTCTCATCGGGGCAAAACACTGGATGATGTCCATGTTGTAACAGTCGATGATGTCCTCCTCCTCTTTGTTAGAAAGCAGACGGTAAGGGTCTGTGGGCCATGTACCTCCTGTCCAATGAGCGTCCTCTGTGCCTTCTTGGTCAACATCAGGGTCACACCCTAACTGAGAGGCGCCTTGACTTCTTCTTGCCTGAGAACAGCAGCAATTGTCTCGTGGCTAACCTCTTCTGACTGGAACCAGTCCAACTTGACTCACTGATTCCTAGCATGTCGAGATTGTAGTGTCTCGTCTCAGCTGCCTCTTCCGATGTTGATGGCGGTCCTGGTAGAGATGATGGTCATTTGGTCTAGTTGCTTCCACATGAATCTGACCCTCACTACTCTGTGTCATACATCCTCCAGCTGAAGGTCCATTCTCTCCCAAGGCCTAGTTTCTTTTCAGTCTCTTGTTCACGTTTCTGTTGCAAGAGGTTCTTTTAAGGTTCTGGCCTGGGACCATCGTTGATGGAGTTTTGTAGCCGTGAATTGATGGTATAATTGCCCTCACACCCTCCTATTTTTTTGTCTCTCACTTTTATATCTCGCTCTGGGAGCATGAGATGATGGCGAGCCAGTCGTCCAAGTGCTGTGAAAAGTCACAGCGGCCTGTAGCAGGAAATGAATCACGCAGTGTGAACAGTGGCCAGCAGGCCTCAACATCCATCCCGACAGCTGACAGACCCAGCAAGACTGGAGCCTCCACTCCTTGTCGAGGAGCCATTACAATGAGCACATGTGTGCCAATGTGTCTGAGCGAGGGTGTGAGTGAGTGAGCGGGGGGCAACTGTTTGCTGTGTGTCTGTGTTTCGTGAACATAAACACAACCTTTAAAATTAACTCCGAGTGCAACATGGCATCAAAGTGTGAAAGAGCAGCCGGGTTCAGTTCTAAATTTAGGCGAGGTGTCCTGTGGACCAATGGTCGGAGCAGGCCCAGCCCACCGTAACTCACAGGCTGAGGGAGCGAGGGCGATAGGTGGATTCATACCGAGCTGAGCTCATTTGACTCGACAGGCCACGGGAAAAGCACAAGTACCGAGCAGACTTCGCTCACCTGTTATATTCTGCTGGTTAATTAGCGTCAAAATGCAAGAGGCCCAGACTGTCGAGAAATGCACGTCCCTAGCTGTGAGATGAAACTGTTTGGACACTACACAGACTATGTGAAAACTGTCGTCACTGAAAAAAGTATGGAGGACTGTTTCTTTATGGCTTTTGCGCTTGAAAGGCAGACAACTTGTAGCCATCACGACTGTATCCAACACAGAAGGCTTCAGACCCTCTCAGACACGTGGATCTGAAGATCTTTAAAGAAGATTGAAAGCTCGATTTTATCTAAACACTTTGGAGGAACACAATGAAATTGTATAGTATCAGTGTTTGTCCTACCACATATTTGGTGCTTTTGTGCGCAGAAAGAAAATCTCTTTTCTCCCTTCTTCTCTCAGAACATCCCATGGAGCTTCCCAAGTGACTCAGAGGAATGCGACCAACACTGGTTTCCATTTCGGTTTGATCCTTCAACAACTACTAGTTGTGGTCTGTTTGTAGCAGATGTTTTGTAGGAAACCGTTTCCTAAAGCTTATATCCTGTATGTGTGTTTTCAATTACAAAATAAATAAATATATTATTTGCAAATGCTCTCCCTTGCTGGACTTTGGCCAATCTGATTGTCTTTTTTAAACAGATGCAAGATGTCAGAAGCTGTGCTTTAGAGGAGGTAGAATTATTGAAAAAGCATGATCTGGCTTCTCATTTTCTGTGGATGTCATTAGGTGCCTGCTTATTATGTTATTATTAGACAACCAAGTGTTGCTGTTAAATACAGCCTGTCTCCGGTCAAAGATATCCAGGAATGTAAAAGAATGGGATTAAAAACAATGGAATTTAAAAAAGAGAAAAATACATTCTTTGAGTCAATCTTGATTTCTACAAGTGACAGTATTCCAGCTGGATGAATATGTGTTAACAGCCCAGATTTCCATAGCAGGGTTCCAGGAAGAGAGATGTCCAGGGACATTTCATACATCTTTAATTTCTCAAGTGCAACAAAAGCAGTGGCCTCAGTGTGTGTTCTCTCTCTTCAATCTTTCATGTGATCCATATCAATCCATATCTAGAGCATGGTTCAAATCTTTCGTGTGATCCATATCTAGAACCTGGACATCTTTGATGGGTGTCAATGACCAATCAGAAATGGTCTGCAACTATTATATCAATCCAAGAACATACTTTATAACACAATTTAAAAAGAAATATTATTTTGGTTACCATGGCACAATAGTCTCCCTCAATACTACTTCAGTGCAATGCATGCGTTTTATATTACTGGATATTGCGATTTACAGTTCAGATTACAGTAAACTACTGTGTGTCATAAAACTGTATTAATTATGTGCATAGCCTGGAGATTCCCAAGTGTTATAAACACAATGTATTTCAATTTCTGTTAGATTCTGTATTCATTAAAACGTTTTAAATCTCGATACACAGTCTCATATGTCATTCTTTTTGAAGGATGTATTGCTAGAGACGTTACGTCATATGTTAAAATTAGGGGACAACTTATGCCATCAGCAGTGCCACTGAAGCATAAATTACATTCCTGTTTGAGATCAGGAGCCTGTAAGGTCATCACGAGGAGACAAAAAGAAGTGATGTCACCCCTAAAGACATTTATAATCACAGGGCAGTCACATCACACTAATCCAACATTATCAGTCAAATGGGTGCAGCTAACTCCAGAAAAAAAACAATCTTGACACAAGATGATGCTGAAGAAAACGTTTCTTTAGAACATAACTACTCTATGTTTCTTTACAACATAACTACTCTATTTGCCACTTAGACGACGCAGAGGGACAAAGGAGTGTGGAGGTGGGAGACATTTCTGGGGAGGAAAGGGGACCCCTCCCCACTCACACCCTGTAAGTGGTTCATAAAAAGGCAGTGAAATATGGAGGAAGGGGCTGACAGCGGGCTGTGGTGCTTGGGTCAGCTGAATCAGGCTGACCCTGAAAAGTGCTGAGCTGCTCGTAAGTGCCTGCCTGAAGCGAACTCTCCTTCTCTGCCTCCCTTTTTCCCACCCTCCTCCTCCAGGAGCACTGGAACACAGGCCTGAGTTCACCTGTGGTGGATGATGGTAAAACATGCATGTGTGTGTGTGTATGTGTGTGTGTGTGTGTGTGTGTGTGTGTGTGTGAGAGAAAACAGTTGGTTGGAGGTCATCCATCATGCCACAGCTATCTGCACCCATCCATCCTTTCATTATTTCGTTATTGTAGCTACCCTAGCACCCCCACCCCCCCCCCCCCCCCCACCTACCTGCATCTAACCTCCGTCTGCCCAGCCACACATGGAGCACACAGCCTTCACCACTAGAAGGCATGTAGCAGGAAATCTGTGTGTTTAACCTTACAAGCAGATGGGGATTAACTAACCCCACTGCTAACCCCACTAGGGACAGATAAATCCCTTTCTCACCTCCTCCAGCAAACTCTCTCCCCACGCCTGCCTCCACCCAGCCCCCCCGGTCCTGACAGGACCCACGTCTAACCCCAGACAGTGTGTGTGTGTGTGTGTGTGTGTGTGTGTGTGTGTGTGTGTGTGTGTGTGTGTGTGTGTGTGTGTTTGTCTGGGGGGGTTGTTGACGGGGGTAGAGAGGGAGCGGAATCTCGGTGCTGTCAGGCCTCACGCCTCTGAGCTTGCTGGCCTTCCGTCTGTTGTTTGCTTGGAGGAACTTGTGAACTCACGGGCCAGGCTAACTAACGCCCCCGCTCTCCGTCTGAGCGCAATCAATCTTCGAAGACCAGCAGCCCCCGCCAAACACTCGCGCTCCCTGGCGCATGGTGTCGGCAGTGGTAAGTAAACAGACTCTCTGACCAGCGAGTGCTCTCTCTCTCTCTCTCTCTCTCCCCCCCCCTCCTCTCTGTCTCTCGCTCACTCTATCTCTCTCCCCCTCTCTGACTTCATCATCCTTTATGTGGGGAGATTTTAGAGGTGTGCTAGTAAAGAGTGTGCTAAAATGGGTCACTGCAATGTGCCGATGTGAATTTCCGACTTCAAATTTCAGGTCCCTGGACAGAGAGCATAAACTGCAACTTGTGAGCTGCCCCCACCTGTTTCTTGGCCAGTATAGTTTCCCCCTCAATGTCAGAGGCACAGTATTTACAGGTCAGATACATTAACCGTTTCTTTGGATACTTTGGATAAATGTGTCGTTGAGAAATGTTTCCGTCTGTCCAGATTAAGAACCCCATGCCTTGTTTCCTGAGTCCTTGCCAGCTCTCTCATATAAACAGCTGTATCATCCCCAGGGAGTCTCAATGTCTGCTGCCACACTCTCTCAACTTTGAACTCTGCGGCCCCCCGTGACCTTTCGTCGGGTTTGCGTATTGTCACCCCGGGCCGCCTCAGGGCAAGCTTGTCATGTTGCCCTCAACGCAACCTTTCCCTCTCGCTTTCGTTCATTTCCTCTCTCTGTCTCGCTCTCACCAACGGACAGGCTCTCTCCTGGACTGCTGCGTTCTTGCTCACTGTGATGTTTACACTCTCTCCATTTCCCTTCTTCAGTGGGACAACAATAATCATGCTCAGATGGTTTGTCTGAGCGGGGGAGAGGGTGCCAAGCCCCAAACAAACATGCTTTGGGCCGCAGTTGGTGGGGGTGGAGGAGGGGGGTATCATAACTAATGGCAACCCTGCTCAACCCCAAACATGGACCCTAAGTCAAGCGAGACGCATAATGGAGTCCAGTTGTGGCATGTCACTTGTTTGTTTCTTTCTTCTTGACATATTTACCTAAACACCTCCAGGAAGCTCACATCTCCTTTCATTTAGCCGTTATAATGATGTTTACCTCTCCCCCTCTCTCTTTACACCTTTCCATGGTGTTTTTCCTTTTCGAGTGTGTGTGTGTGTGGGTGGGTGGGGTGGGGGGTTGTTGGTTGAGCAGGTCACACAGACACATTCAGACCTGTGAGTCTGATAATATGATTCAGAGACAAAGGCTACTTCCTGCCAACCCTTATCAGCAACGGAAGTATGATAACAAACACACACTATCTGATGAAACTGAAATACAATATGGGCTGTTTATAACTATTGGTGCTGTGACCTTAGTCAGTGTACCATATGTCACTTGTTGTATGACACTTGTTGTTGTTTGAATTTTTTTTTAGGAAATTAAAAGTCAAGAATTTGCTCAACTATTACTCACGTATCTCTATGAAAAGATTGTGGCATATTATTATTATTATTATTATTTTTATTTTTAATATACCCCTAATTTTTGCTCTTCTTGAAATTCTGGAATAATGACAAAGGTTTATGACAGGTGGCCCTTGTTCTAAATATATGCTTTAAGCTTTCGCTGTTAATTCATTCATAATGAATTTACTTTTCCCTCTCAAGCCTGCTTTACCTGCTTTAAGTGTGTTAAAAGGTCAAGCACTATGTACCAGTTCATTCATTCAATATGTTTTTAATGTTTTGTTTAAAAAATGGAAGAGATAGTAAATAATCATATCCATTTTACGCAGCATAGGTGTGCGGGGTTGTGTGAGGCCACACACCAACTCTGCCCACTGCCTTGGCAAATTTCACCATTCCACAAAAGATAGGAATCTTCTCCCCTTTCTGTCACTGTGATAGTATCTGGGTGTGAGGTGAGGTTATCTCTGCCAAGTGCCAAGGGCTCCATGAGTCTAGAGGAGAATGGAAGACATGCTATGAGTCATACATCCAAAATGCTGGATGAAATCATGTAAACGCCTGACAACGTATAATGAACTACTGATGCTATAACCACACAAATTAATAAAGGATTCCCAGCATATTCATTTCTAATAGGTCACAATAGCACAGTAACAGTCACATCAAGCCATGGATTCAACGTTTGATTTTTATTTCCCTCACTTGTTAACTTCTTGTAACATGGGTGATGCTGCTTCAAAAGAAGCTCTAAAGTAAGACTGAGGCGTCCAGTTAACTTCTCGGGATCTAAACGTGAAGAACCTTCTTGGAACTGCTGAGGAACGTTGAACCACTAACTCAGATCACTCGTCGAGATCACTTGCTGAGCGTGTGAACCATTGTGGTGGTTCCATATTTGAGACAGATGATTCCTGGCAGTGATTGAAAGATAGTTGTGCAATGCAATTACAATAATATGTTAGATTTACTTTGCTTTACTGTTTAAACATGTCACTGTGCTGATGACAGCTGTGGTTCAGTGTTCCAATGTGGTGTATTTGGTCAAGTGCAGATCAAACTCTCAGTGAACTCTAAACACAATTATTAGTACAGAAATACCTGGTCTGAAGCCATTATATACAGCAAGCTTAAAGTGTTACAATGTTGGAATCATGACCTCTACAACACAACGAAGATCTTATTCCAAAGTTTAGACCATATGTGCTGAACCTGTCCTTTTCCCTTTCTATTCCAAAACCCAATCCATCATCTGCATTTCTCTCTCTCCCTCTCTTTTCTCTCTCTCACACTCTTTTTCTCCACACACCACTTGCATTTGGCCGGCACTGAAAAGCAAGAACAGCAACCCAAGATTAATAGCGCTAGGCTAAGCACTTTCATGAATCCCATCGCTGTGTGCTCGGGTCATACTCATCAGCAAGAAGTTCAGTTTGTCTCTGCACAGCCTCTGGAAAAGCACCAATTTTCAGACACATGTCAAAGTTTACCCCTGAAGCTGATTATCATACCTTGGACATTTTTCTCGTCCTCAAAAACATATGGTTTGCATAGAAATTCCAGGATATTTTGCTGCATATCTCTGAGCTGAATCTGAGAGAGATGGAGTTTGACCTTTAAAGCACTCTACTGGAGAAGAGCAAACATCAGCGTCTCTCCCTCCCTCCCTCTCTTTCTTTCTTTCTTTCTTTCTTTCTTTCAGCACAGAACATAAGGACATTAACTTAATTCCGTGTATGCAATGGCACATGTACCACAGCTGACAACTTACAGTAACATGAAGGGATCCAGTGGCTAGAGAAGAGAGGCATGTGTCATTCCTCCCCTCAGCCAGCCATAGTACACAGGCACATATGAAATACCTGAGGGACACATTGGATTCACCTGTGTGGGTCATTGTTGCTGAACCTGTACATCTAAGACGTGTTTAAAGTGCCACCATTGACACACTAAAAATGCCTGTAATAAGATATCAGTCAGGCTGGTTCATGGACTCTGGCAGACATACAACCCTCAGTCTCACACACACACACACACACACACACACACACACACACACACACACACACACTCACACACTTTACCACAGAGAGGTTTGTTCATTCTTGCCAGTACACTGGGTCTGGTTTGCGCTCTGAAGTGGTTAGAGTGGATGGAGACCATATGGAAGAGATGCTCCATCATCACGCCAAATCAGACATGATTAGACAGGAATAGAGAAGATAGTGCAGCTAGGGCCAAACATAACAGAGGAAAGATCTGCGTTTTGTGTGATGCCTCTCTGTCCTTTTTGATGTTTTCATGTTGTGTATAGTTGCATTGACTATAGTTTTGTAAGTTTATGACTAAAAGAATGTGTTTGATAGCATCTTAAAAGAAAGAAAAGATCCTAAAAGCCTCCCATGGCATAAAGTGGGTTTCAAACATGACTGGAGGATTGCTGTAAATAACAAGGCAGGAAATTAAGAGATGTGTGAGATGTGATTTCACTATGTGGTCATATATGTGGAGGAGTGAGGTATAGTGAGGTATTTTGCAGAGTATTTGTCCTGTTCTTCTCACAGTGCCCTCAGCCTGTTCCTCTTCCTGGCAGAGGAGTCATGCAGGCCAAAAGGAGGGAGCATGGTGGCTCTTCACCAGAACAAAAGAGAAAATAATGATGCAATTTTCTTCTATTTCAAATATTAACAGACTTTGGCGATCATTTCTAAAACTTTAATAAATCAGTTTTTGGATCAGTTATCTCCCACTTTATACTAAGGTTAAGAGCTAATGGTATATTGAAAGATGGAACAATTCTTTCAATCAAAGATGCATACTTTTCCATGAAGGAGAAATAGTCCATCACCATAAATCTCTTTCAACGTCCACGACAGTGCTGAGGCTTTCTCTCCAGTACAAATATTAAATACAATGTTTTGCTATCAAGTCACGACTAGCTAGCAAGCTAGAAGGCTACAAAACTGGATTGAGGGATGGTGACTAACTTTAGCTGCTTGCAAAGCAAACTATGCATATATTTCTGAAATGTGTAGAACTGTCCCTCACAAAAGTTATTTATTTTATTTCCATTATTTCTGCAAAACTGGAATTTCTGTATTATTTGGGACTGCAATTTTAACTGTGACTGCAATTTTTGAGCATTCCCGCGACAAAAACAGTTTCTATGGCAGCAACAATCACACCCTACCTGACAAAATAGTAATTCCTGTAGCAAACTCAATCACAAAACAAACTGATTCTCTGCTCACCACTTCAGCAACACACTTTTTCCTTCACCATTGATGTGCAACAGTGCGCTGGGTGCAAGTGTGTTGCAAACTCATTTCATCCTGCAACTTTTGGAATAAACCAACACTATAGGGAAAGGGTGTGTGTGACTTTTTGACGCATGATCTCTGACAAAATTAAAATAATTTGACTCATAATATATAATTATCATATATCATATTATAAAAAAATTATAGTAATAAAATGAAATCAAATTATTAAAAACCAGATACCAAAAATCTGGTGAGGCAATCTGAATGGGCATAACGCATCTGTTCCTGGCCATGGTATAATGTACAGAACACATTTTGTCCGGCTGCACAAAAGGATGCTGAAGTTAATTAAGCAATAAGGTTCGAGAGGCAGTACGGTATCGTCAATAATGTACTTGTTCGAGGGAGTTGTTAGGCCCGACGCGCAGCGGAGGGCCGGCAAACCCTCGAACAAGTACATTATTGACGATACCGTACTGACTCGAGTACCTTATTGCTTTTATAACACGGTTGCCAGCGACTCCAAAATATTAAGTACAATTAAAGTAAACAGTAAGCTGCCTTTCAGGACAAAAAAAGTTGTAGACACCAAACGTTGTGTATCGCATTTCAGTAGCCAAGAGAAAATAGTCCCCCTTTGTGTGGCTGTTGCTATGCAACAGACAAATAGCATTGGGAATTTAACGTCTGTTAGACCTAGCACAAAAGCTACGTGTGTTTCAAATGGGTTTTTGGTCTAAGCGCTAAAAGTCAACTACAAATAATTTTCGAGACTTTCAGTAAAGACTTTCAATACTCTGCAACATTCGCGTAGCACAGAAACAACTAACCGAGTCAATTTAGACATATAAAAAGTCGTGTAGATAGCTTAATTCACATGAAACATTCCCCACTACATTAGCCACAACACGCCGCCATCTTGGATAGATATTTCCTTTTGAGTGCGTACTGATATGGAACGCTCAGGTAGATGAAAACAGGTCGTACAGTTACTATACCGTAGAATATAGCACACCCCGGAACTAACTCTCAGAATGGTGGATTCCATCTACCCGTGTTATAATTCCATCTACCCGTGTTATAAGAATGTTTATATTCTCTTATCAGCTGCCGTTGTGACATTAGCCAGCCACCATAGGTTGCAGTACACAATCTGTTGATGCTCCACTGGGCACACATTCTTTTGTAAATACATGGGTACCTTGACTGACCACTCTTAAGATGCATCCTTGCAGCAGATCCCATCATTGTCAAAGGACAGCCTAACAATAGTGAAATAAAGTGAATCATAATGAGAACTTAAGACTGACTTGCTCTATGTCCGACCTTTGCTCTATCCTCAACCACATGTCGAGCCATGCACTGGAACATGTCAATTTCCAGAGGGAAAAGAGAAAAGATCGAATCTAGTGATAGTAAATGTCAAAATGAATATCATGAGCTCCAACTTATGCTTTGTCATGTTTAAGAATATACATCAACGGTAAAAAGTTTCTTTTGCAACAACTTCTGTATCCATTGCACATTATACAGAAAACTTAATTTTAAGAAAATATTATAATATTCAAAACTCTGGAGCAAAAACTAATTCCAAAATATATGATCTGGTCTCTGCAGCTGAATGACTTTAATCCATAAATCAGCTGTCTAGATTGCTGCTGATTCAGTGAACATCAGGGGGTCTATTTCATCTCTGATGTAGGGATATGGCAGGCGAATGCAAGACCACAGTTGTGTTTGGAGCAGGACAGGCCTCCTTCAGCCAAAACAGCAAGTTTCACCTACAACACAGCGCTGCACACATTAAAAGACTAACCTTATTAGATTTGACTCCTCGTTCAAGTAGGATGAAAATGTATCCCTCAACACCCTAAATGTGTGTCAATGAAGCCAAATATCAAAATAAAACTTTCCCGGAATGGCTGGAAATGACAAGACAAACCCCTCGGTGCATGTCAAACAAACATTCCAGCCAAATTAATGTTTTTGATCTGGCTGACTTGGAAGGAAAATCTCTCCCAGGGGGACCCATAGTGGAAAAAAATCAACAAGAAAAACACAAAATTAGGGTATTATGTCGGTTAGTCTATTCAGGATAAGAGGTAGTGAGTGTAGGTCTATGCAGTTGGAGTTTGAAACATGTTGCTCTTGACCTGAGGGGTCTTGTGGTGCGTTCTGTATTCAGAGGTGTGGTCCTAATGAAGCCTGTGACAGCAGTCAGGTTATAACCATAATGAAGAATGATGGATGAATCAAGAAGGATGGTTCTCTGCAATCCAACCATACCAGGGGGTGTGAAGATCAGAGAGAGGCAGGAAGGGGATTTGTGAGGACATGGAAGTATAGGAGAGTAGATAAAGGGGGATCTTAGTTATAGATCCTGTGTGCTGAATAGACACTCAAACTAACACAGGGACAAAGCCAAGGGCCCCACGTTATGCTGAAGTAGTGAGGGTTAATTAATTATGTAGACAGCCATGTCTGGATGTGTGAACTCACTATACTGTCACACATTTGGGTCAGATGTCACTTGGTGTTATGTCCTGATGAGCCTAGTCCTGTGAGTACATTCCATGGAGTTAGTCTGCATTAAAATGACAACACATGAGTGACAGACTAGCCCTTCGAGAGGTGTGGTCAGTCCTGCAAGACAGAGCCTCACATGAATAAGGCAATCTTTTCATTGAATATAATCATCAATTTAATCAATCATCTATCAAATCAATCATCTATTCAATCAAAGTTCATTCATTTTCTTTCATAGTGACATCATAAGAGGGAAATGAGAAGGGAGAGAGAGAGGAAGAGAGAGAGAGAGAGACAGAAAGAGAGAGGAATTGGCGAGAGCTGTCCAGGGTGCTGATCTCATCGCCTGTTGCTCTGATCTTTATGATGAGTGATGGCAAAAATCACACAGATTCATGAGCCCCTTATGGATGTTTGCCACCATCAACATGAGTCTGAATGTGATGCTTATCAGATTTATGGCCATGAAGGCTAAAGCACACCGTGACTTTCTCCATAACACCCGACGACGCAAAGGTTCCCTAAAACCTGAGTAAATCACGGTTAGTGGTCCTGATGGGCAAACCTGGAACTGGGCTATTCTGAGCCAGATGTGCACAGAGCAGCTGGTGTAGACGGCAGGGTTTGTTTTTATGGATATCATTCGGACACTTAAGTTTTTATGCTTTTTTGCGCCATTGAACACAAGTGTGAAGAAGGTCTTTGGAGCGCTCCCTGAAATACACACACGCACCACACACATGCCCACACACACAAGGACCTTCTCACCCTCCCAAAAATATGCTTCCTTTCTCCAACCTGTTTATACAGCTGGGACAAATGTGTGTATACTGCTGACACTGCTGTCCAAAAAAGAGGAGCGAGAAGGAAGGAGAGGGAGCGAGCAAAAGAGAAAGAAAGAATGCAGAGAAGAAAAGAAAACGGGTTTGACAATTATTCCTTTGTTGCCGTTGCAGCCTGTTCTCGTTTCACAATAACCGTTGTATGATGGAGACTGAGGCTGCCTGGGCTTTTGTTTAGAATGGAGAGCACGAGTATTCCAATGTGCCTGGAGCAAAACACGGAACACATTCATTCATCAGCCTTCAGCTTTGATTTATGGGAAAGGGAGAGAATGTGTGAAAGGAAAAGAATATGTATACATTATATGTATGTTTGAGTTAGACTGGGAATCACACGGAAAGCAAATTGTACCCCTGTATATGTGCACGTCCTATATCCATACGTGTTCAATGGCAATATACGTATGTGTTGCTGTATGTATGTCTGCCACTCTTCTATGCATTTGTAAGTTAGAGAGTGAAACTATGTTATTGTTAACTTACATATAATGACTAACTTCTATCATTTTTCATAGACTCTATGATATTTTCCACTTGTCATTCAAACTTTTTTTGTGGTTGTGGTTCATGGTTCCTGAACTCTTTATGGCTTTTGTGGGTGTGGGTGGCTAATGGATTCACTTCAAACGCTGCCTCCTTATACTGGCTCTGCTTCTCCTGGTTGTGTTCTGGAAGTCTAACAATAATAATCACAGTCATTAGTGTTAACATGAAAAATTCCCCAACTGTTTGGACCATGACTTGACCACCCCTCATTTCTCTGCACAGGAGGTGAGTCACATCGTCCACTCATGGCGTCCCCACTTTGCGTGTGAAGGTATATATTAAGCCATCTCATAGTCACTGCCCCTTGCTCAACTCTTCCTATGTAAACCATGGATGTAGTGACTCACAATGTAGGTTCCACCAGAGCTTGGTACCATGTAGTCAAACGGAGGCCAAGCAACAGCGCTGGCACTGGCTGTAGAGGTTTCGGAGTCGTGCCACCACCTCCCACTCTTCTCTGGACTGTGCTAACCACAGGAGGTTTTCTTGAGGCCCAAATGGAGCCGCTGAGGTGTGTGTGTGTGTTTAAACACACCCAGCCTCTGACCTGGCCTCTACCTGGCCAACTCGAGTGTGGAGCTACAGGGCCTACCCTTTGGCTGCCCTTCCCCGAACCTGAACCTGAGAACAGCACACAAATTACTCAACAGTAAGCTTTGGGGCTCTACACGCCCAAGTCCAAATAATTAGTGGGAAACATCTGGACATCAAAACCTAACCTTATTTATGGCCACTTCTACACTTACACCATTTTTCAGGTTAAACTCTTGTCCAATTAGAACAGGTTCAGGATTGTGGAAGAAATTAGACAAAATGTCTTGAAATGTTTGTGATATAATACTTGCTGAAGGTGATCTGTGAGCTGCATGGGGACAAAAAAAACAATTACGGGAAAGCAACTCTCCATATACTCCAGCTCTACACTTTCCTGGAACAAGCATCAGTTCAAGGTGAAGAAAGCCTGAAGCTGTGTCCACTGACAACCAATTACTACCACTAAACTGCAGTGGGAGTGCCATCTGAAATTTGATTTACTTGGGATGCCTGGAAACATTAGAAATTAGATTTGAAACCAAAATGAAATAAATAGTGAAGGGATTCAAAAGACTGGAGACTTTTCCAGTTTGTAGCTACATTGCTTCATTATACTGATGATTTTATATGTGTACCTGTTACCAGAGGTTAAATTGGGCCGGGGCTGTCCGGGGCGGAGCCCCGGCACATAAGCGGCCGGGTCTGGAGTTCTGCAAAGCAGATCTGCTGCGCAGCAGCTCCAGCCAATTTAGGCAGTCTGCCTAGTCCATTCACAAGCAATGTTGTCCTACTCATTAACAACTTTTCCATTGCAAATCTATGTTGTTTTAAAACACAATTCTAAATAATGGTAGGGATAGGCTGGCCTAGACATCTGGAGAAGTAGGCATATCGCGCACGAAACTTGCGCAGCAGCTCCTCCCAGATCAGACAACACAACGTCAATCGGTCATCATCAGACATATCGCAGGTGAATGGCGAGGTAAGAGAAACAAAATTAAAGGTGCACGGTATTTTGAAAGAGGTCGATCATCACCAATAGGCCAATATCATTAGATATGGGCTTGCATTTTCATTAATCAGGAAAAATTAACCTTAGACATGCAGGGATAGCCTGCTACTGGTGTGTCAACTCGCAAGTGCTAGTTAAAAAGAACAATGCTGCTAATTCTAAATGATTTAGCGAGTAGTCTATGGGATCTCCGAATCACATTTCTCATTCCTAGCTGGATGAATTTCAAACGTATTTGTATCTATGAATCAGCTCTTAATGTGACCTCATCAAACACACTCAAAATCTACAGAGTACATATTAAGCAACATATAAAAAATGCTGGAGTTGTTGGCTGCTTGCTTCACTGCTTGTGGATGGTTGCTCATCACCATGTGTTGGTCCTTGAACATACACTACTCACAAAAAATTAGGGATATCTGGCTTTCGGGTGAGTAGTGTATTTTAGCATTGACCCTGTGAATATTTTTTGAATACAAAATTTGAGAAAAGTAACCTAGAGAAAAGAAACCTACTAACAAATACTTTCCATTTCCCACCACTTGTTTGTCATGTCATCCATTCATATGGATGTGAATCAATCAATACTTATACAACTTTAACGGTGATTACATTTTTTATTTGGCAACTTATTTACTGCATAATCCACGAAAGATTTGTGAAATTTGCCCCTCCGGATCAGAGCCCCCCCACATAGAAAATCCCAATTTAACCCCTGCCTGTTACATTGCAAGTCAATGGTACATGTACAGACCTATCAATCCTTTTCTAAATTCAGCCCTGTTCAGCCCCATTGTCTCAAGGTGCTTTGCAGAGCTAAGAGCCTGAACACCCTAGAGCAGTGTTCCCAACCAATTTGACCTGAAGTACCCCCTACCACGTGAGCAACCATGGTGATCAATACATGAGGTTTAACTGAGCTACAACAGGATTTATAGTATGAAGTATGAGTGGCTGGAGAAGATCACTGTGACTGAGGGGCCTGTAGATGTGACTTGGTCTGCTAACCATGCTTCATAGAAAAGAAGCCCTGCATTTGAGGTCAGCATCACATCACAGTTACCTCTGCTTTGTGATCAGGCCCACTCTGTTGCTACAGTCAAACGTGATGGACAAAATCAAGGACAATTCTGGCATTTAGTGTTGTCAATGGAACTTGTGATTCTCCTGCTAATCCAATCATTCAGGGAAGCCAACTTCAGCCTGTATTGTCAGTCTCTGGTAGAGCTAATACCATATTTATTTTGCCAACAACAATGTCAATTATGCAAGAAAATGCTTTTGCCTATCCACCTCAGAGACATGGTGACTCTAAAACATAGGCACCATGAGATAGCACAGGAGTTTCAGAGTGGAACATTTGGTGTGCACAAATCAGCCCGAGATTTCTCAGCAATTGCTATGGACCAAGCCCATGAACAGGCTAATGCTGTTATCATGGGAAGTGGGGTAGCCATATGTATCACTGAAGATCCATCAGCACTGAGGAGGTGGATGGTAGCTGGACTTAAGGTCAGCCGCTTGGTTCTTCAATATGAAGTATCATCCAGTGCCAGGGAGGGTGCCAGGCACACCAGTGACCATGAACAGTCAGAACATGCTCTGATGTAATTCCTTGATAGAGTCAATAAGCTAACCAGTGTCCTGGAGGATCTGGGAAATCCTTTTGCTGAGGAGAGACATGATCTCTTTTCACTTGACACAAAGGATATCGCAAACCCAAGTGTTGCTGTGCTTATTCAAACCCACTTTGAGAGAGGTAGAGCCCGTTTCCAAGAGTTCATTAAAGGTTTAGAAGAAAAAGAGCCCAGGCTTTATGAGCCTATCAAGAGGAACTGCACAAACTTCTTCCATCATGGCTCACCCTCAGTCAATTGTTCAAAAGAGAAAGTGCTGAAGAAGGACTGCCAGCTCTTCTCCAAGCTTTTTAACTCTTTTTTTTTTTTAGCTTTTTAAGGTCAGAAAGAGTAAGTGACTCAAAGAGTTTTTTAATCATGAGAATCAGCCATTCCCTGCTGCCTTGAGTGATCGTGGGAGGCTCCACACTGTTCAAAAAGCTCAGTTGGCAGCCATACTTGAGTCTTTTGTCAAAATCTATGATACCGAACCAGAAGTAGAAACCATAATCATTGATGGCTCAGAACTCATCAACAGTTTGCCCCCACGGAGCTCAAAGACATTTGACGACTATGCATCATTTGATTTTGTCCCAAAAGTACAGGCATACCCTGCAAAATACAAAAGAACAGACATAGTCTTGGACCAGGCAGGCTGCATTTGGAGTCAGGCAACAGTATTTCAACCAGAATCAGAGAGTCCTTCTGTGGATGCAAGGTAGAATGGAAGATGCAAATGTTACCAGTTTGGTACAGTTCTGTGCAGCTGTAGGTGTCTGAACTTTCAAACATTTTAGATGTCTCAAAAAACAAAATAGAGCTAACCTCAATAGCATGATACATTCTGTTAATTAAGCATTCTTCATATTGAATAATTTTTCTGTCTTTTTCCATGTTGTTTACTAGAGATGGCACCGAAAAATCCTCAATCATTTAAGATTTTTTACATTATTGATGTTCCCAAGGCAAATAACAGGATTTAATAAATATAAAAAAAATGTCCCATGGGTACAATTCTGTGGCAGAATATGGCTGTCAAACAGCAAAATTGGCGGACATTTTGGAAATTTAAGTGGCTAATCATTAAGATTTTTTTTACATTATTGATGTTCCCAAGGCAAATAACAGAGGATTCAATGGTAAAAATAAAAAAATTGTCCCATGGTTACAATTCTGTGGCAGAATGTGGCTGTCAAACAGCAACATTTGCGGCCATCTTGGAAAATGGCGGCAATTTTGGAAATTTAAGTGGCTAATCATTAAGATTTTTTACATTATTGATGTTCCCAAGGCAAATAATAGAGGATTATAAGGTAAAATTATAAAAAATTGTCCCAAGGGTACAATTCTGTGGCAGAATATGTCTGTCAAACAGCAAAATTGGCGGCCATCTTGGAAAATGGCGGACATTTTGGAAATTTAAGTGGCTAGCGTTCTTTATTTAATTAATGACCCCAGAGGGATACATATACCAAATTTGGTGCTTGTATCCCCGTGTTCACATTTGCTTTCCCACAGCTTGACAAGTTAAGAACATGTCTTGTGCAAGTTAAGAACATGTTTGTCTTTTCTTTGAAAAGAGAGATTCTTTTTTTTGACATTGCGGAAAATATCAGAGAGGTATGCCAGGCGGCAGGGACGTGCACAGGAATTTTGAAGGGCAGTTGCTCTGCCTTGGGAAAAGGGGCAACACATTAATTTTTGTCACCGCCGCTGCCACGCTCATCTGATCGCAAAATTTGCCAATATCATTTTAAACTCTCACTAACCGCTGCTGCCACGCCCCCGTCATCTGATCGCAAATTTTGCCAATATCATTTTAAACTCTCACTAACCGCTGCTGCCACGCCCCCGTCATCTGATCGCAAATTTTGCCAATGTAATTTTAAACTCTCACTAACCGACGCTGCCATGCCCCCGTCCCCTGAACGCAAAAATACATATTTCCTCCGGAGGGGCAACTTCAGTCGAGGAGGGCAAACGGGCAGTTGCCCGAGCAACCTTAGCCCACTCCTGTGCCCGTCCCTGCCAGGTGGCCTGCCTAGCTTGCGTCGTCAAACTTAGTCACAAGCGGGTGAGAGTTTTCTGACAGAAAATCCCTAACTTCAGGTGCTTTTACCAAACTCTCAAGTTTGGCACCTGGACCCTTTAATCCTGAAATGAGCGTAAGTGAGATCCACCGAAAACAGACATACACACAAAAAACACGTGTACGCTAATCCTTCAGTTATAAATCACAAATGGTCGTGAAATTGTGCGCAACTGAATCTCCGCCCTCAAAACGCCCCTAATTAATCTAATCATCATATTTTTAATGCACAAACAGAGCGCATCCTCAATGCACAAACTCTCTGTGACAGTGGCAAGCAAGAAAGAAACATGTAAACAGAAGAATTAAAGTGAAGCTGACATCGACGTTCTGCTGATGGAACAGCAGATGCGGGCCAAAACATCGTTAGAAAGCCTGTCTGGTGGCGTAATGGCAAAAACAAAGTATTTGACATGTAGTAGACACGTCTCCGAAGCACCAGCACCTGCGGCACGAGCAGCAGAAGCCGCATCTGCGGCAGCAGCACCAAGGCTTTGGTGCGCTCCACTACCGACCTGTGCTGTATTGGTTTGTATTGGCTTTCTAGGCTTTCTGAGTGTGCGAAATCTGAATGAGAATTCATTGGGAACCCTGTTTTACGCAGGAAATCCTCTTTCACATTTTGCTGGGCACTGTATGGAAATCTAATAAATTGCGGGCATATGGGATAGTATACTGCGAAGAACATCGGGCAAAATTCTGCTTAATGATGACGGGGATTGCTCGACTGGTCTCCAATTTCTCATCGGAACGTTCCTGTAGCCAGGAATCCAAGAACGGACAATACCTGAACGTGTATGGCCTGGTTGACTCTGGTGCGCCTAGACGAGAGGTCATTTGGGCACAACGCTCTCGGCAAGCGGTACCTGCTTATCAGACATACATCATCCTGTGTCAAAAAGTCTGCGCGATCACAAAAAAAACCCTCTCTCTCCTTATTGTGCAGTTGGCAATATGCTCTAACAACGCCAATGCAGCCATATCTCCTACTGAAAACTAAGCCACTATTAGTCTTCTTATAGGCTATAAGTTTGAGCGAAATGTTTTACACTTGTGAAATTAAAACGGAATACCTATAAGATGTGAATCTCATTCATGTGTAAATTATTCTAATAGTTTACTTGATTTTATTGACGAAACATTAATTTGGCCTTTCACCATTAGCCCAAATGAAAATGCGTGTCGGCTGTCGGAGCTCGGAGAGTCCTGAATTCCTGCAGTACTCCAGTATTGCCGCAAGGAAATGTACTTACACGAACTGAAACCAGACGTAGAGATACGTCCTTTTCTACGTCTAAGACGTTTTTTATAAATCTGTACTTAGACGTGGATTTGATTGCACGGACAGTCTAAGATCAGTTCTGGGCGTAAGTACGTTTTATAAATGAGGCCCTATGTAACACTGCATATGCTGCATGCCCCTTTTTCTGTAGTTGGGTGTCATCACCATAGCAATAAAAGTTAATACCATGCTTCCTAATTTCAGCACCTAAGGGTATCATGTACAATAAGAATACCAGGGGTCCAAGCACTGAGCCTGGGTGAACTCCATAGACTACCTTTGTGTGACTGGATGATACATTGTGGACACGTACGAGCTGAAAACGGTCAGAAAGGTGAAACAACTGAGCTAGGCTAGGGCACTGCCTTTGAGACCAACATGGTGTTCAGATCTAATAAGTAGATCATTCAGAACTCTTACCAAGGCTGTATCTGTGCTGTAATTGGCTACAAAGGCCAGATTGGATGTTGTTTCTGTGGAGAAAGATTGAAAGTTGCTTTGCTATTGCTATTACAACCTTAGGTCACATGTGCTACATAGTGTATTGAAACGTGAGCACACACAAAGATGTAACATGTCCCTAGGCAGTGGCGTTTCTACATTGGGGGCAGGTGGGGCACTGCCCCACCAGATGGCGCTGTTGTGCAGAAAGCACAATACATTCGTACTTCGCGGCAAACTATATATATTTTTATATGCAAAGTAGTGTAAATATTTGTGTGAATAACCTTGACTCACAAGCATTATAGTCTTGTTTTGGAGTAATTTGATTTGTGTGTTTTTCTGCCTGTGTGCTTGCCATAGACATGTATGAACGTTTATGTGTCTATGGTGCTTGCTCTGTGCAACGTTTCCGGTTTCCGGTGGGGCACAGGCCAACGCTGCCCCACCGTTACCATGGAAACACCAATGAGCTTGAACCACATAGGCCAAAGTTAACATTGAGCAGTGGGGCACTTTCAAATGTGCCCCACACGTAATCTGCCTAGCAACTAGACTGGAATAATGCGAAACCCGCGAGAACTGAACCCTGACACTAAGAGAAAAAAAAACATAGTCAAAGATCATATCAGACAGACCAATGCCAGTAACGTTACTGCTAGTTAGCTATCGCTAGTTTTCGAGTATTTTGGAAGTATTTTAATTCAGACTACAATGAATAATGTAGACTATTTGTTGAGGGTGCAATTTAATACATTTTCGTTGGAAGAGAAATTCGATTTAAACGTTTTGAGCCAGTCAGACTGCAGGCTGGTGAGAAAGCGACTTGAACTTTCAAGACGGAATGGTATGACAGAAAGACATGGCTAACTGCTAGCACATCAAAACAAGCACTGTTCTGTTTCCCATGCCGTTTTTTTGGAATTGGTACTAATGCAGACTCAGTTCGGACAACGGATGGATTCAAAGACCTGGAGCATCTGTCTGAAAGCTGAAAAACCCATATCAATTGCGCCCTGAAATTGGGGCAGGTCAATATCATGGCACCGCTAGATGGTGCATATCAGCGGAACATTTTTTAACACAACAAACAGACGGAGGAGAATCGTTATGTGCTGGGGAGGCTGATATCGTGCATAAAGCTCTGTGGGAAGTGCGAACTTTGAGAAGATGTGCGAGGGTGACACCAGGCTAAAAAGACACTACAATTCTGTCAACCTTCTTTTTTTTTGGAGCTGATGGAAAAGTTTTGCTCATTTAGCAGCATGTTTTGTTGCTGTTATCTGTTTCAGTTGTGCCTTTTGCTTCATATTGTATGCCACACGTGTGCCACAAACTTAATAAATTATGCAAGTTATTTGAGCTATGTGTCTGTCTAATCTTTTAAATGTGTTGCAATCATTTTACTTTAATACTGTATTATAGGCAACATCTTTGTGTCGCGCTGAGCGCTAAAGCATGTGAAATATATTTGAAATAGGATTTCTGCTCCCTGCTGGCACTCAAAATTTAGCCCATAGTTTATTGGTCTATATAGGCCTACTGCTTATAATAATCAGCTACCTCTATTATTATGACGATGACATGACGTCATACAAAATTGCCCCACCAGAAATTTCAGGCCAAAATCGCCACTGTCCCTAGGTATTACAAGCAGTGTTCTTTAGCGCATGGTGGTGAGGGCTGAAGACAGACGTATGCTATGACCAACCTCTGGTCTGCACTCAAACAGGCCATCTAATGTGTGTGTTGATTCAGAGTCACTATTGTCATCCTTACATAGATAAAGAGAATTAGCAATAAGTGAAACAGCAATTCAAAAGCTAGTCATCTGGAACGCAACAGCTACTCTATTCGTTTTGGCTTAGATGGTAGTTGTTAGTTCCATGCTTCATCATGGCAAGAGCTGGCTACCGTACAGAATCCTTTTACATCATTGTGTTAACTGGGTTAGCCCCACAACTGTGTTTGACTGAGCAGGAAGATGTTTGCACCTGAATCATTAAGACTCAACCACCCTCAACTCACCATAGCCAGGGCTGGCCCAATCACCATAGCCAGGGCTGGTACAATCTACTTGGGCAGCATATAATCTGTCCTGTAGGACACAATAAAGAGACAAATGCCAACGGTTACATTTGGTCCAAGGACTGGGCTACAGCTGCTGGCATCACTGCATTGAGAAATGTCAGAGTGAAACTTGGTGACATTTCAGAAATATTTCATGATTTCCTTTTTAGGCCCAACCAGATGCACTTAAATGACTTTCTTTTATTAGCACCCAGAGTCCTTGAACTGAAATGCTGTGATGACAGAAAGTGGGATGATGTAATTATTAGTAATCTAATAATTATCTGTCATTTAAATGTTTGGGTAAGAACAGTGAGCAGCACATATGTTTATTCATTTTCGAAACAGTTTGTTGACTTCCCCACAGACGAAATGGACGTTGACAAGTAGACAGGCTGATGAATGTTCCTCATTTAAGATCATTAATTTGTAATAACACATATTAAAATGAGAAATTACTGCAAAAATTGTTTTACCACATCTTAAACCTACAGAGCTGGCTATGTCTGCTTAGTAATACTCACAAAGTGATCCTGATGTGTCAAAGCTCTATAATACATTTTAATTTCACTTCTTACTGATTTGTTTGAATGTTGATGTGTGATTAGGGGAAATCTTACAATCTATCATTTCATTATCCTTCCTCCCACGCCAGGTCAGATTTGGTTATTTCTCCAACCATTTTCTAAGCTTATAGGGAGAGGCATATCATTTAGATGGATATCATATGACTTCGCTAGAATAGGAAAATATTAACAACACATACTGTTGTCTATGAACAGTTAGCACTGAATTTGATGAAGTAGGGTAACGGGAGGTACTTGGTGACATGAGCCATATGTCTCATCTGTGTGTGTGCGTGTGCAGTTTGTGTGTGTACGTCTGTGTTTGTGTGTGCGAGAGAGAGAGAGAGAGAGAGAGAGAGAAGGGGGGGGGGGGCGGGTTGGTTGGTGTGGCGGCGACAAGTCGGACCTTCAATGTGACCTCATCCTCAAGGGGGTGTCAGAGAAAAGTGGCAGAAGGCTAAGGTAACTGTAACACGAGACGCTATGTCACTGGGCTTTGAGGTTTGGGGTGGAGGGTGGATGTGTTTTTCCGGGACTCTGTGCACTGTATTGGATTGACCTCAGGCAGACCCATAAGAGGGTTGACTGGGGCCATGGCTAATGACCACTAAAGAGCAGGGGGAGATGCGGGCGGATCACATAGACCTGCTTGGGGAATACAGTCGATCGGTTACAGCAAGCAATCATTTGCTTTTATCGACTCATACTTGACATTAGCTTGTGCTTGATCATGTCGTACTGGGGCTGTTCTGGTTGGCAACATTTTTAAATCTCAATTTATGAATGCTATTCCCTTTTTAAATAGCCTAAGGCAGAATACACTTCAGTTCAGTTCAGTTCAGTTCAGTTCAGTGTGCTTTTTGTGCAGTCCAGTGTTACCAAATGCAGGTCCTGCTGTGGTTTGTTAGGGTTTGGGGTCAGTAAGGAACAACGAGGTGTTCTTAAACCTTTATTTTCTTCTAAAAATGTTAATTAAAACCTTAAAACTTAAACCTTTATTTTATCCTTCAATGTTAATTAATTTGTCCTTAAAGTGTATTTGAAATCACTTTGGCATAATAAAGATTATCTTGAAGATTACGTGATTAGTTGTTGATTGCATTTGCGCTTCTTTCAGATTTAAGAACCTAAAGTGCATATAATGCTCTTTATGGCAACATTTCTACTTACAAAAGCAAATTGCATCAACCCAGAGTGATGTCTGCTGTAAATAGAATTGACAAATCTTTATTGGCCAATGATCAAATGAATCAATGGGATAGATGTTTGCTCACTCTTGTGTGACTGTTTGTGTATACTGTATAGTGAGCCTGTGCCTGTGGATGTCTCTACACTGCACATACATACTCCTTTCCATATACCCCCATGCCTCCTGTGGATGTCTGCACATACACACATACTCATTTCCATATACCCCCATGCCTCCTGTGGATGTCTGCACTGCACATAAAGTACATACTCCTTTCCATATACCCCCACACCTCCTGTGGATGTCTGCACTGCACATACATACTCCTCTCCATATACCCCCACACCTCCTGTGGATGTCTCTGCATTGCACATACATACTCCTTTCCATATACCACTACGGCTCCATGCCTTGATAAAAGTTGAGGACATCCTTTTCCCGTGCCAGACCCAATGTTTGACTTAGGGCTGCAGTTAAAGTCAGTGTATGGAATTTTGGCCAGATGTTCTGGTCTCACCAGACACAGTCCGTGTTCTCTGCGATGCACACCATTAATACTATGTTGAGGCTAAGAGTTCCAGAAACCATTCATGAGTCCTAGCCGTGACCACTGGAGTTCCCTCTCTCTCCTTCTCTGTCTCTGTTTTTCTATCCTGGATATTTTCGGGAAGCGCACCATCGGCAGGCTGTTTGGAGAGCTGTGGTCGGAAGTGGGTGCGAGGGTGGAGACGGAGGCCATGGAGAGAAAGCGTGGGCTCGGGCTGGGTTGACCTGTGTGGAAAAGGGAGGGGTTTGTGGAGGAGGGCAATGGGATGGAGGAAAGAGGGGGGCGGGAGAGCTTCTGTCCCAGTGGGGACTGGCTGCCAAACTGCCGTAGTCATTCATCACATGAGATAAACAGGATATCAACCACGCTGGATGAGCTACTGTGGCAAGCAGTCACTCACCAAGATAAACCGATGACAAAAGTTCCTCAGGATACACTGTTCGTGCAGACACAGACACAGACACAGACACTGTCATAGCTGGAGGAGCATCATTGTAGGCCCCAGATCAAACAGTCTAATAGCTCCTTCCTATTGGAGTGGAAGCAACACAGTTGTTAAACTGCCTGGAAACAAAATGAAATAATATTGGAGGTCCAAATTAAAACTTGGACAGCACAATAGCAAAATTGGTTCTGAACAACCCATTGAACGACGCAAATAAAAGGGCATTAAAGCTTATCTGTTTTCTTTTCTTCTGTACTCTGCAAGGTTTCCTGTTTTGGCAGTAGTGTTGCTTTACGGCATTCACCTAGGAGAAATAATGAGAATTTTTATGAGCATATTTCAGGGTGTTAATTATACACTGTATTACTGAACTCTGGTGTTTTGGAGTTTATGTGTATGTTGCTATTTTTAATGACCTGTTGATTTAATTCTCCATCAGAGAGCCATAAAAAGTAAAACCCGGAACATTTATGAATAAAATGAAGTGTCAACATTTTGTTAAAAGCATTCTAAATGTTTTCTCCACGAGTTTCATTATTAGATTTTCATAGTTTCAAGTGAGTTAGGTAATGCAGCCATGTGAGACTCTATCTCATGGCCAGGAAACATGAATAACAATAATAACATTCTGTGTTCTTTGTAGATCCTGGACTCTTATGAATCACTCTCTAATTCATAAACAGCTTTGCGTCCAAGGACCTAACAATGAGGCCATCATTTACAGAGGAGGAATGGGGCAAGAAAGAGAGAGTGAGAGACATAGAGAATGCAGAGAGAAAGAAAGACAGACAGCACAGAGAAGGAGAGAGAGAGAGCGAGGGGGGGGGGGGGGGGGGGGGTGTAAACAGTGGTTCACCTTGACTTATAACAATAAACTGCTTCCTCACGCCAAGCCCCGTTGGAGATGGTTGGCCTGTTCCTTACAGCACGGCAGGCTGGGTCAGAATCTGAGTCATGGAAGCCGCACTCACAAAGGGCTGCTTCATGAAGACGTGCTTCACTGCACATGAAGGTTGCATTTAGAGGAAGCCAGAGGTCAAGCCTGTGGGTCTATCTGTGTATGTGACTTTATCGAGAGGAAATCAGACCTCATACAGCACAGATGTTTTAGGGGATTCCTGATTCCCCATTTGGAATTCAGAGATGTTTATTTATTTGTGACTCTGAGTAGGAAAGAATGAGCATGAAAGAAGCTGGTACTCCATAGACAGAGAAAAGCAGAACACGTTAGCCCTACACAGTAGCTCATAAAATTAAGACATCCTTGTACAAATCAACCAGATCTATTAACATCTCCAACAGGCATCAGATGATTTGATATAATATGACATATAACTGTGTGTGTGTGTGTGTGTGTGTGTGTGTGTGTGTGTGTGTGTGTGTGTGTGTGTGTGTGTGTGTGTTTGTGTGTGTGTGTGAATGAAAGGTAATATCTGACCCTTTTACAGCTTACAGATAAATCTGGTTATATGAATACTATAATTTGTCCAAATAAAAGCCCTGGATTCTAAAAACATGTTGGGGTCGAAGACAATTGCAGCCTTGGATGTCAGGGGAGAGTTAGACTGTCAGAACAAGGTCGGGTCGTGTGTGTTCATGCACTGTGTCGAAATATGCTGGTGTGTGTGTTTATGTGTGTGAAAGAGAAAGAGACAGATAGAGCAAGAGGGAGAGAGAGAGAGAGAGAGAGAGAGAGAGAGAGAGAGAGAGAGAGAAACACAGGGAGAAGACAGTTTGCCAGGCCCTGATTAACAGTGTGTGTTCCAGATATTGATTAAGTGAGTGTTCATGTTCCAGCTGATGATTGATCCAACAAAGTGATCAAATATGCAGGCTCCAACTCCTAACTTGCTTGAGGCATTGAACATGAGAATGCAAAAGAGATGTCTCAGATGTCTCGCTCAGTTAGGGTCTGCGGACACATTGGTCAGTATATTATTAATGGCTTGCAAAATAATATTAGATGTCTTAACTGAAATAGTGTGGCAAAAGCAATGTACAGTACATCCATTTGAGCACTGGAGGTTTCAACAATGACCTAAGAAAGGAAGGATCAGAATAATAAAAGGGAGAACAAGAATGAGACTGATACGAAATGAAGTGCAGGACACAAAGGAGTGTTAAGTAGGAGAGGATGTGGAACGGAGGAGAACATCTGCCCTTGTTGTGACAGTAAACAGGGCTGTGTGCTAGGTGCTTGAGGGAGTGATGGGGCTGTGTTGGCTGACATCTTGGCCCCTTCCAGGGGTGCTGAGCCTCACTCGGATGTCCAAGATGACTGCATTTTCCACCTGTCCCCAGCAGGCCAGCCAAGGTTTACAGCATTTACACAAGGTTAACACACCACTGGCCAAAACAGCAAACACATCTATGAAGACATTATCAAGCCATACACACTCAGAATAAACTGAACTGACTGCATACACACTAAACTCCACGGGACCCATGAGCTCTCTGGCTTGAGCTCTCTTAAAATCTCTCTCTTGGCTTTTTCCACACACTCAAACAGAGCTATTACAAAAAATGGTAACGTGACACTTGTGCAACATCTGCACTTCAGAAAATATGTCGGAAAAATAAAAGTGTTTGTCTTTTTGGGCTCTCGCAGGGGACACAGTGATGCTTTGAGATGCTTTTGGTTGCGGTGGAAATGTCGACCTGCTATTCATAGAAACCCACAATTTATCACTAAGCCTCCACCGCGGGGAGGGTGCCTCTGGAGCGGTGTGTGCGAGTGTGTGTGTGTGTGTGTGTGTGTGTGTGTGTGTGTGTGTGTGTGTGTGTGTGTGAGTGTGTGTGTGTGTGAGAGAGAGTGTGTGTACGTGTGTTTGTGTGTGTGCGCAGCTCCTGTCGACAGATGACTTCAGGCCTGGAGTGTAATTATGATAGCGCTGGAATCTCTCCTCTCCCGCTGGATGCAGATACAGCCCACATGTCAGGAGGCATCTCCCATTCCACAGATTCACAAAGTGACCTTAAGCACAAGTACTATAGTATAAGACAATGAACACACTCGACACTCCCATGACATAACATATTCCTTTAACTGGAGGACCCAGCGCATAAAGAGTTCTGTATAAAATGACTACACACACACATACACGTGCCTGCCTGTCGGCATATAGCCGTGACGGATACCAACATAAACATGAAGGCACACATGCAAGCATACAGCGTGACACACACACACACACGCACAAACACACACACACACACACACACACACACACACACACACACACACACACACACACACACACACACACATACACACACAAATGTACACAAACTTCACCCTCTCATGTTCCAGTGATTGTGGCTTCTGGACGGGGCTCTCCTTTCTTTGTGGTTCCCAGCTGAACTCCTTATGACCCATGATGCAGTTCTCTCAGTTCTCTTTTGCTGCTGTGTTTTTTCCCCAGTGGAAGGATCTTTGTGAGCAGCTTATCTGGTCTGGAACAACACCATCTTCATAGCTGTGTGTGTGCGAGACAGGTAGAATGTGTGTGTACATGTGTCTCTGCATGTGTGTGTGTGTGTGTGTGTGTGTGTGTCTGTGTGTGTGTGTGTGTGAGAGAGAGAGAGATCATGCCATGACATCTGGTATCTGGGTATTGATATGTTCGTCCTCCCTTTGCCATGACATGCCTGGGGGAAAACAATAAGAGTAGGGATCTTCAGTGCTATCAAAAGACTAGGGTTGAGGACACACTCAATTAAACACAATGACATCTACATCAATCATATAGGCACATTATGAGTCTTCTGGGCAGTTGGTGAAGTACCAAAATGATAAGCGAAGTCAATGACAATAGTGAGCGAGCCACTCTGCAATCAGGCAGACAGATTATTAGTCTGTCATGGCATAAGGTCCTCAGTCAAATGTGCCTCAGCAAGGCCCAGCTGGAAACACTGCACATGTAGTCAGCGAGTCTGACTGCTTAAGATGCCCTCTGATTGAAGCAAGCTTTTTACCCGCATCCTGAAATGTTTTGATGTTACCAACTAATGACACTGCGGTTTGACAGGACTTTGAGAAAAATCTCTGAGACTTAAAAAAAAGATTGTTTCAGACTCCTGGGAACTTTGAGGCCCGTAGCTTTTTTGGTGTGTGGGTGTACATTTGGACTGTGGACAGGGGAACAAAGCAAACAAGAAAAAAAGAAAGACCAAAAGATGAGTGATAATCAAAAGGAAAGATGATTCCCGTGGGTTATGGGGCACTAATTAAATGTTCATGGCAGCAGACTTAACTCCCTGGACTCAAATACGGCACTGATTGGGCTGAAAATTACTACAAAAGATAGGCTTATGCTACAAGTAGAGAAAGAGAGAGAGAGGGGGAGAGAGAGGGAGAAGAAGAAGAAGAAGAAGAGAAAGAGGATCCAATGCCATTTTCAATTGTTGGCAGAATGCATAACCATCCCATTAGCACAAAATAAAAAGAATGTATTGTTTTTCTTAGATTTACCATGAAAAGGATTCGAAAGACACCACAAAAGGGCTCTCTAAAATGCCTTCCGTCAAAGAATGCATTTAATGGTTAATCAACTTGTGCAACCAGGGGGGATTTTGGTCCGGTAGTCTCTTATTTACAAACCACAAAAATGGTGTTTGATGACAAGTCACTGACCTCCCGAAAATGAAAAACGTTTTGTGAAGCTGGCATTGGTTTGCCCATGTTTGACTAATGCATAAGTGTACTGAAATACTACATGAGTGTGTTAGTGCTAAGTGCAGTTCAGTGACAAGGGAGTGAAATCCCACCCCAATAAACTGTGAGGGCTTCTTTCATCCATCACACATTTAGTCATTCCTATTGTCTTGAGTCTATTTGTTTGTATTTTACATCACAGTATTGGACTTTTTGTATATGTGTCAGTGAGTGCTGGTACTTTGATCATTATTTGTACCAAAAAACTCAGGAATCCTCAATGGGATTTTACAAGTTGAAACATAGCAAGTCAGTTAAGTCTTTGGCGTAGACCCTGTCCTCGATCTAGGTCTTGGAGTGATGGGCATTATCGAAATGTCTGCAGGAATATCTGGTCAGGAGTATGAAGTTCAAATAAATGAATGACGTAGCATTAGTCTTTCTGACAGGACTTGCGCTAAAGCTTCCATCTCCCTGATGTTTTCACATTGGCGCTAACATCACCGACTGCACTTAGCTGCAAGATGATTCATTATTTTAATATATTAAGTGGGTAAAATAAAAGTAAATTAGCCTTTTATGTGCACCAAATGGAACTGATTAACATCTATTTGATGTTTGGGTTCTAGGTAAAACATTATTATATCCGCAAGAACACAGCTTTGCAAAGAATGATAAACATCCAAAGGCCATTGTGATACTTTGAGCAAGAAGTCAAATTTGTCTCTAGGCTATGCAGCTATTTCACCTTCCTCTAGCCTGCCATTTTTCTGATGGTTGACCATAACTTCTTGCTACGCTATCCATGTGTGCCTTGTCCTCACCCGTGATTGCTTGGAATAGGGAATGGTTCTGAGCCATTTTTTAATTCATCTCAGTGGAGTATTTCTCTGGATCTGATGTTGCATTTGTCAACACAAATCATCCACAGCGCTCCAGATAGCTGGATAAAAGGTCTCCAAACACACATTTACCCAGATGGACCAGGCTCCGTGCCCTGTGGCCCCATTCCCTCTGTCCACTGGGAACAACTGATGGAGTTCCAACCTCTCTTCTTTTGTCTCTCTTCCTTGAATCTCAATATAGCCCCCAGAATACTTCTTTTCTAATGACATGGTGGAAGAGCAAAGGCATTTTTCTGTGAAGAGGTTTAATTTGTTTTATCTTTCCCTATTGGTAGATAGTGGCAGAGGAAGAAGTACGTACAGTGAGGGCATTAAGCAGGAGGGATATGTGGTCAAGCAAATACTCTAAATCTTAGTCAAGCAAGCCATGAGAGTTAAAGCAGCAATACGGAGTTCTGTTCCCAAACTAGTAAGCTAGGCATGCAAAAACCTTGAAAACACCAACAACAGCCCAGTTGACACTGATAGAAGCTTGCCAACACACTAACATGTGTCATTTGGCGGTATAGCTGGGAATGTCATGTGTGTCAAAGCTTTTCTTCCATTTTTGCAGGGGTTTCCAGCCCTTTACACAGAACTACATAGGGCATATCTTGGATGGCAAGTGGGGAAGACACAGGTGTTTATCTGTCCTTTACATGACCATATGCTTTCAAAATAAATTTGAGGATGGTACCAAAACTAGTTGCCTATAAAACCATACCTCAAAAAGTGTTGAATTGTTGCATAGTGTTACTTTAAGGGTTAGATGTGAAGGTGTTTCAACACTGATGCCAAAGGCATTTGGAGAAGGTTGAAATGGAGAGAGGAAGAGAGAAAATAAAAGTGCGACTGAAAAGTTGACTATATGGTAAGCGATTGGCACAGTCAAGGTACTGTAATCTAAAGACCCACACATCTGCAATAAGAAAAAATGGAGGGATGGAGAAAAAAGAATGACTGAGCATTTGAGAGTGAGAGAGAGACAGGGAAAAGGTTGATGAATCACTTAACGCTGAAATGGGGCCCTGGATGACAAACCCTGGGTTCTTTTTGTGGCTGACCCTGTGCCGGGAACTAAGCCCCACAAAGCATAACAAGCCCTTTCCTGGGAGAGCCTCGTCAGAGGGAGGCAGAGACGGCAGCAATTAACCAATTACCACGCGGTTCTCCTTTCAGTAAACCACTCCAAAATGATTTCTTAAACAAAAGTGCAGTACACTCTATTTCCTGCAATGGGAAATATTATTACTGTCCTCCACCAGTCTTTGGGTTTGACATTAAACTCATGCCAGGATCTGAAGCGGTGAATGGTTAATGTTTTTATGGGTTCCTTACAGTCTTTGGACTGACTCTAGGAATTTACATATAAAAAACATGACCAAACTGTTTTCAAGGGCTTGAATTATTTCAACAAGGCTTCCCTCTCATTGAAGCCAGTATTATCTTTTCCCATTTTAACCCACATTGCCATGATTTCCAAGACGCCGGAAATATTAAATGTAAAGGGTTCTCTTCAAAAGGAATTCAAAGGTAGAAACACAACTCAACTAATGTGCTCAGTGCACATTTTCCTGTAACATTTTAGTTTCAAGAGTGTGTGATTAAGTACACATACTCTACACTAGACACCACTGAATGTGTGATTAAGTACACATACCCTACACTAGGCACCACTGAATGTGTGATTAAGTACACATACTCTACACTAGACACCTCTAAATGTGTGATTGAGGACACATACCCTACACTAGACACCACTGAATGTGTGATTGTGGACACATACCCTACACTAGACACCTCTGAATGTGTGATTACGTAAACATACCCTACACTAGACACCACTGAATGTGTGATTAAGTAAACATACCCTACACTAGACACCACTGAATGTGTGATTAAGTACACATACTCTACACTAGACACCTCTAAATGTGTGATTGAGGACACATACCCTACACTAGACACCTCTAAATGTGTGACTCAGTACAAATACCATAAACCAGACACCACTGAATGTGCAGCTCACAAGAACTGAATTGTCGTTGTGAGAATTAAACCGAAGTGCAATAACTTGAAGTTTTGGAGAGAGTTAGAGTGCTCTGAGGGGCAGGTGCAGCAACAGCACAGGAGGACAATGGAGAGTGATTCAGCTCTGGTTCCATGAAACAGGGCTAGGCCAGAAACAGACCAGAGGCTTTGTGGGGGAACAATTCAGTTGAGGTGAAGGAACAAGCAAAGCTTTAACCTTTTTTACTTTCCTTCAACCTCAGCAGAAGGACTTGGGTCAAAGCTGCCACATTTTTGTAATGCAGACCTTCTGCCAGTCTAGACATTTGCCGTGTCTTGAGGAGAAAACATTTGTTTTTCTCGGCTGCCAAGAAAGATTTCAGAAAGGAGCTGCAGACACCAGTATTTAGGAGACATTCCTTTTGTTTTGGGGTGGTGTACAGTTACTGTTTCTGAGATGCCCAAGTAGTTGGATAACTCAGTGTAAGTAATACTGATTTGGAAACCTTACTCTAAGATAACATGATTTCTGAAACAGATGTGTTTGATTTGAATTTTAAAATAAATACATGGGATTTTTGTTCCAGAGTACTGAGGGGTTGACTGGAAGCGTCAAAAGGGATTTTTTTCAACCTCCTGCTTTCTATTCTTCTTTTCTTCTCTGGTCATGAAGAGAGCCAGTAGAACTCTGTCCTTGCACAGTAGGTGGTCATTCACGCCTGAGCCAGTGTGGGCTCTATATTGTGGGCTGTAAGTGTTCCACACGAAGGCTGAGGCAATCGCTGACCACCCCTTTTGGTCTCCTCTTCCTGGAACCAAGAACAGACTGAACCTCACTGGGCAGTTGCCAGATGGACAGACATTGGCGTAACTAAGAAGCAGAGTTGATGTGTCTATGATGCACCTGGTCATATTTGACCTGGGATATTTGTACTCTCTCTCTCTCTACGATATTAAATGGGTTTAAGGTTGTGATGATTGCATCACCACCACTGATACCAGAACAACATTTTCCCTCTCCACCCATCTTCAACCAAGCTCTTGGTAAGGTGTATTATATGAGTAGGTAAAAGGACAGATACTCAGTATCTGGAACATTAACGCAGCAAGTCTGACAAGAGGTCAACAGTACCAACGATCTATGCAGAGCAATTATATGGAATTTTCCAGTACATT
Source organism: Sprattus sprattus (assembly GCF_963457725.1). Taxonomy (NCBI): domain Eukaryota; kingdom Metazoa; phylum Chordata; class Actinopteri; order Clupeiformes; family Clupeidae; genus Sprattus; species Sprattus sprattus. The sequence continues at coordinate 35,822,264 of NC_137924.1, forward strand.
TCCATTCAGTTTCTGAGAAGAAACAAGGTTGTGCTGATGTGGAAAACATCTTTTAAAATTCTCAATACAGGGTGACTGTCATCAACAGCAAGTATAAAACCAGTAGCTCTGACATCTTGAAGAAGTCCAGGCTGGATTCAGCTTACCTCACACCTCTTATGAAGTCAGCGCCAGACGCTTGTCCAAGATCCTAACTATCAAATACACATCGGAGTGGAAAATGCAGTCATCGAGCACACTTTCAAGTAATTGAGGCAGAAGCGAGACAAGAATGATACCCTGTTTTTCTTCCAGTCCATTTGTCACCAGAAGGCCACTGTTGTCCAAGGACAAGCTCCACTGGATGCATGCATGGTGCTCCTGATCACAGACTGAAAGCCTGAAAGTTAGAGATGGGAATGCTCAGTGGAGTAGAGATGGGAATTCTCAGTGGACTGTGTTAATGTGTTTTCTGTTCATAATATGTAACACAAAGGCAACTGTGGAGGTTGTTTGTTGATATGTGGATTAGTGACTGAAAAGAGGGAAGAGGTGTCAGGAGAGTGTGTCTGAGTTGAGCTGAGCAGTCAAAACAAACAGGTGCTGAACCGTGAGCCGTGAGTTTGATGGGTCCCATCAGAGGGAGAGTGTCAATTGTTCACGCTAGACACAACATCAAGAATATATCTGAGCTGAACTTACATGACATAGGTAGGAACTTGCATGGCACGTCACTTGAACCCTGTGTCAAGACTATGTTTACAATATAGTGTTAGGATAGGTTAGGTCACATGGTAGGGAAAGCACTGATTTATAGGCGACGTTTAAGTGATGTCACTACCTGTGGCTAATTGGTTGAAGTATACCTGCTCTGGAATCAGGGCACACAATTAGGTTAATGAGGAGGTCTATCGTCTCCCTCTTGTGTGTGTGAAAACCTGTGAATAGACCTTTTGACTTCTAGGCAGTGGCGGTCCGTGCATTTCACGACTAGGCCTTCAGCGATGTCCTACACGATGTTAAACTGAGTGAATCCACCTCCTAATACCATCATTACGACGCCATGGCTCTCGAACCATTATATTTATACAGAAAGGCAGTATAAGTGAGCATTGCATCACCTTAACATAGTCGAGTACAACAGACTTTATTAAAATTTCCGGAGCATTTAAAATCAATACACCCGTATTAACAATACATTAGGAGTAGTTAACTATCAGTTATAAGATCGCTTGGATATTACGGTCACAACTTAAAAATAAAAGGCGATTTTCAGGGATTAGTCTACAAAGTTTTATTAAGTCCACCGAAAGTAGCCTATGTGAGCTTTAACAAGTTTGTCCACTAAACATCGCATTGTCCCACCTGCAGTTTCATTAAACTTCCCATCCTCACGATATCCAGTTTTTCTTGAAAGTTCCGTCTTGAAAATGGCGTTGTAATTGTATCAAAAACTGGAATTATCAAGTTGGTGTAAACTAGTTTATTTGAGTTGGTTAATGTAATTATATTTAGTCTTACCAATTGAAACAACTAGCATAATAAGCATTGAAACCGATGTACGTTGTTTTCGCATTAGCCAGCTAAACTGAGCACTGAAGCACTGCACCGGTCTGCCTCAGTATCCAATCAAAGGACGTTTACGTGTCACGTTCAACGCGAGGAAAGAAATCTTCCGGGCCTTCTAGAAGGCCCAATGTCGCCAACTAGAAATCTGATTGGTTGTCACAACTGTCTGTTTCAGTTCATTCAACTTAAATTAACTGAAACAGCCAGTTGTGATAACCAATCAGATGTACACGGGCCTTCAATGTGAATTCTGAAGGCCTCAGGGAAGATTTCTGTTCTCGGGGAAGATTTCTTGGAGCATGGCAACACATGATAGCTGAAATATGATTGGATGAAAGCTCTAACATAAATTAACAACGCTGGAAGCTATGAAATGAAGATAATGGACTATGGGGAATAATTTAATACATATTTATGAAAAGAAAATATTAAAATTAAATTTATTTTATTACATTTATTTTCTAATGATGTTTAGGCCAGCAGAGAAGGCCTTGAAGGCCCTGACGGACCACCACTGCTTCTAGGGTTAGGGTTAGGGTTACCATTTACATTTACACCACCAACCAAACAAATCCTAAACTTCACCAACAACGGTGCTTGAGCTGGCCATAGCATCTTGACATACAGAGCTGTCGGGCAGGGAGTGCAACCAAGCTTTCAGGGAAGTGACCACTCTCTGGGGCTCTGCCAAGCTGACACACACACTCATCCACACAAGTTCCACTAACACGTATTCACATCATGTAGGGATAGTGTGTGGGATGTTAGGATTAGCGGTTGGGTTTCTTTCCATTCTGTTTTTTTAAGTTGTGGACGAGGAGGGCTCTCAGCTAGAGAAGCAAAAAACCCTAGAAAATGCAGTTTAGTTGCCAGGCTGAGGGACCTCCCCCTGTTTCGTTACCATGGTTACGTCAGTTCACATAAAGTTTGACTGTAGCTTATGTCAAATGTACCTCCTTCGAGTAACCAACAATGATCCCAGATACCCAGAGCCAGACAGAAATGTAAAAAAAAAAATTGATAATAAAACGGGGAACATTTTCCTGGGACATGAATAAATAAGTTACTGTAGCAAGTAACTTAAAAGACTACAGGAAGGAACCAGGTTAGACACCAACTATCTGAAAAGGGCCTGGGCACCGCCAGTGCTCAAGCTTAATTCTAGTGCGACCAGGAGGCGTGGCCAGCATGTGATGCTAGCAGTGCGTTGCTGTTCTCAACCAGGAAGTGGTCACCTTTGCTCAGTGTGACCAGGAGGTGTGGTGGCTGTGGTGGGCTGGTGCAGTGAGGCTTGTTTCGGTGCTGCCAGGGGGTGCTGCAGTTGCGGGACGTTGTGGCGGTGCTAGTACTGTATCCCGAAAGTGGTGTTAATATCCTTCTCCAGCAGCAGACTTCATCAAACACTCAAACTCAAAAAATCAGTCTTCAAGCCGGACGAGGCCGTCTTCAATCTTTGTCCTGGAAGGGAATCTACAAGTCCTCAACAAGAGTGACAACACAAGAAAATAAAACCATCTGAATACTTTGTGGATTACGAGATGAGTCACATTCCTTGAAATACTTGTTTGCGTTGTGCGTTTCGGTAGGTCAATGGCCTGTCAACAGGCCAACTGGTCAACATCGATGAGAGGTGAGGTTGGTGTCTGGTGAGCATCTGATTCTTCACGAAGTACGTGTCAGGTTTTTTTTTACGGTAATTCCACGTAATTGGAATATTAGGAGTTGAGGCAGCTTCTCCGTCAATGGGGGACACCTGTAGCAGTTTTTGAACTTCATTGCCAACAGAAGGTTACTTACAAGCATGCTCAATATGTAAACAAAACACATATGCTCAATATGTAAACAAAACACATGCTCAATATGTAAACAAAACACACATGCTTCATGCAGAATCAAGTTTCTCAGTGTATACAACAATCCATAGCACTGCAATCTTTTCCCAAACTGGTCATATCCATTGTACAATCTAAAACCACACACTAGTTAGGTGGAGAGCCATACTGCCATACTTTCAGCTAAACCCTCTTAATAGTCCACCTATCTGACACTTGCACCGACAACAAGCTGTCTCAGGTGACGTTTGTGGAATTTTGTTCCAGGTTTAATAGAAAGGATGTCAAAACTTTCCAATACCAAAACTGTTTGACATCTAGTGGTCGACACCAATCACCAAACTTCCAAGACACCAAAACCTCTCGAAGATAATTGTCACGTTCCAGATGTTTACTCTAACTTAATATTGTTAGACAATGGCAAAGCACAGTAGTATCGTTAGTGGAAATTTTATTAAATCAATGAAATATTGATGGGTAATATTCAATAATTTAAACTTTTACTGTTCACTTCAAGTAGATAGTCAGTTGGCAGCAAACCTGATGTATTTAGTACTACCCCTACTTAGAAGTATTTTTAGCGTTTCAGTTCATTTGTCCTACCTTGACAAGTCCCACACATCCCTCAACAATTCTGAGGGGTGCTGAGCAACACTGCTGACTGCAGCAAATTCACCCTCTCACGAAGAGGAATCCACAAGTCAACGTGACAGACACAGCCGAGCTCTATCGGAGCATATTTGGGGTCATCGCTTTGGAACCGGGCCACCAGGAATGTGGCTGCTCCCTGTGAGTTCTGACTGTGGTTAGGGCTTCTCAAGTTTGTTGGTCAACCAGCGGTCAGACCTGGAGTTTGGACTCACGCTCCCAGATCATTATCCCTGCATTCTTGAAATAACCATGATGGTGATGTTCTCCCCCCTCCCTTAACTCATTCTCTCTGGTCTAAATAGACGCTGCCACTCAACAGCCTTGACTAAGCAGCTATCCAAAGAATTTCTCACACCTCAAACCCAGAGAATCCTGTAAGGTGCTGACAGCTGATCGCTAAAATGAAATGCTTTGAGTCACTGGATCAAGCCAAGAGCGTTCAATTTCCATTTATGCCTAATTCATTTCTTGTCCATGCCCAGTTTTCTCCCCCGACTCTCCCTGCACTCATCACCGTAGTGTCTGCCCTCATAACTCCTGGCTGGACTCTCTTCATGGCAAGGGTATAGCACTCCAAAATGTCACTTTCAATCCGACCACTGAACACAACCAAAAAGATACAAATTACGAGTAAATAGATTTGTTTCGATGGACTAACTGGATTTAATCTTCAATGTCTGGAAACCTTTTTTTTTGTGCGTTTACGGACCTGACACTAAAGTACAAAAGGTTGCGTCAAGACAAGACATCAATAAATTGCGATAGACTCCATCTAAAGAAACATTACCCATATTGGCCAAGACATGGCTTGGAGAAGGTTCATTTCTCAGAGACAGCACTGCTCCCTACTGTCTCCTGCCATGCTCTCGTCCCTGAGGAGAGGGGTGCCAGTTGGCCCCGCACTTCTGGATCCACTCAGCGCCCAGACAGATGGTTCGCCCGTGGGTCAGATGAGTCGGAATTTGGCCTCAGCAGGAACATGGAGTGTTAGTCCTCCTCTGAGAGCCTGGCACAGCACTCTAACAACATAACCACAGCAACTTTACATGTTAATTTCAGAGAGTTTTTCGTTGTTTTCTGAGCTCTTTTTTTCCCATCCAAGTGCGTCAAGCGCAGTCTATGGTTTCCCTCCGTCTGGATTCGGAGTTTGAATGATCCTAATGGTGTCTGTTGTAACTCCATTCCCCCTATTTTTCGTATTTTCCACATTATCATATGCAGTAGTTTTGTCTAACGACAACATGAGTGTGGAGTTATGGTACTCGGTGATGGTGGCGATGTGGACTTACCCATCTCTCATAACATGTAAGGAAGGAAGGCAGGGAAGCCACAGAGCAATGCAGGACTGGAGAGAGGGATGTGTGTATGTGCAGTCTTGCACTAACCTTTCCTCTCCCTCTAATGTTGAGCATATGGACAGAAGCAGCAGTCGTCTGCAGAAGACATCGCCTGGAACTCTCCCCATTCAATTTCCTCTGCTGGCTCCATGAGATGACGCACATAAAATACAATAATGAAACTGGATGCACACAAACCATAAAGTTCTGTTAACTGTTGCACTGTTACAGTTTGATTAAAATACACACTGGAGATTAGTCACTAATCACCAGAAATGGCCTATCACTTTTTTTCTCCATTTACATACCACAAAGAAGATCCTATACATCTCACACTGGGCTCACAGGGAGAAACAGATTCAGGCTGAAATTAAGACGCCACAGTCCTGTGTAATGGCTCCAGGCTGGGCCCTACGGGGCCACTGCTAAGGAGCCCATGTGCATGTGATGGCTGATGAGGTGTTGTGAAGAAGAGGAAGGCCAGACTCTAATTCAGACTCAAGTGGTTTTTAAGATCTTTTATGCAAATCGGCATCATTCCCAAAATGTCAGGAAAAGGAAACAACCACTGCAGGTAGTTGGTGTGGTCATTTCTTCCTTAAACACATGATTGCTTTTCTCATGACTCATCCTGGTGCAATCTCCCTGTGCTTCTCACCACACACACACACACACACACACACACACACACACACCACAGTTTAGGACTAATCTCTTCCAGCCAGGTACATGATTGATAAAACTGAACTTTAAGGAAACCACCCCAGGTATCACCCTATTTTGTACTGACTAAGTAACTAAATCAGAGTTGTGTAATACTCTGTAAGTTCATATAGTGGTATATTTTCATAAAGATAGTGGTTTATTTCATATAGTGTCATACCATGGCAAAAAAAAACACGAGTTAGAGATTTGGACAATATGTGTTGTTCATATATTTTAGTCTTTGATCTTTTTGATTGCCTTCCATTCTTTCATTTGCACACACACCAGTTGAAAAGTTTTTTTTTTTAATACCTTGGTGGTAATCCTGGTAAGCTGTACTCCTTTACTATTAACACGGTAAGCTAACATACTGATAGTGCTAACATAGATTATTATGATGCATTATGAATACTTTATAACGCTTTGTGAATGTGTTCATAACGCTTTGTGAATGGGTTTATAATGTTTTGTGAAAGTTTTTATAACCCTTTGTAAGTTCTGAGTTTAAGTAGAGTGTTACCCAAAAGGTAACCAAAGAGAATTAGGCTAGCTTTACACGACAAAGATCTGAACACAAGCCGCAAAAGAGGCGTTGCATTCCCACTTTTTATTTCGCGTTTAGACGAGCGTCTTTGGGTGGAAATCTGCATGCACACGGTGACGCAAAAGTTAGTGAAATGTAACTTAACCGGTGCAGACGTGGAGGTACTGCAGGATGTATATGTGTCCATTCTATTCCACTATGGCTATTTTAACGCGATTGGGTTTAGTGCTTATTTATTTATTCACTTACATTTGCAGTGTTCGTGTACATTAACATCCACATTCAGTCATTTAGCAAACGCCTTTGTCCAAAGCTACGTACAAGGGAGAGAACAGTCAAGCTACGAGCAATAGAGACCTAGTGTAACAAACAATTGCCTTAGGTAATTAATGCTCCTTCTCTGTTCTGTTAGCCTATATCTGTGATTACTCTGCTTATTTTCTGAAATGACTCCTGGATAGATATCAAAGCAGCTTGAATCTCCGACTGATGGAAATAATCCGACATGTTTGTTGTTGTTTGGCTGTACTGCACATGGATATGACATCAACGCGTATGCGAGGATAGCCAGCGTGACCAGCTCAGAGCACACTTTTGCGTTTTCAACCCTTTAGACGGGAACGTGACGGTGGAGCGGTTTTTTAAGATTTCCACTCTGGAGGGTGGGTTAATTTTTTTGCGTTTTTAAGCCCCCAAAACGCTGTCGCCGTCTAAACGAAAGGCACATCTGATAAAATATTTTGTCGGTTTCACCCGGGAGCGTTGTCGTGTAAATCCACCCTTAATAGGTGAGAATAATGTTGTAGTTCAGGCCTTCATGCCGGGATAAGGCCAGACAGATATACCTCTCACTGGTTTACTGTAATGTGTATTGTAATTCAAATCCTGGTAGTTTTATGTCCTTTAAATCCTTATTTTCAGTGCTGGGTACATGCATCACATCTGTCCTTGTGTCACAGGTTCAGATATACTGGGCCTTTTCTTTAGCAGTCAGTACACTGTATTAAATCACAAACTTTTGGCTGTGAAGCACCCCTCCCAAACATACAGACACGGATGCAGCAGTAGAGAAAATACAAGTCTTTATTTTTAATATAATGGCTAATAAATATGTAGAAAAAGGTCCAACAAGTAAATTAGTCCAATCCGTCTTAATGCGTCCACTGCCCCTCCTACAGCTGGCTTGCAGGTGTGTCGGCCCCTCACTGTCTCAGCTGGGCTTCACTAGAAAGCACACACACATACAACACATGCACGCACGCACACAATCAGGTAGGCAGCCACCTAGCCCTACCGTGAATATGGAGACTCAAAAACAAAGGCAATCAACATGCAGTCATCAGCTTCTACGCTAGCGGCGCTATGCACTGCCCGACACTCGGGGAATCTGCACTCAGTAGCAGTTTTACCTAATCTAGAACTAACAGGGCAAGGAAGGGCCACTTAGCTCTTTGGGGGAGGAAAGTGCCACACTTCTCTCCTCCCTGGCAATTGCGCAGAAGGGGGTGTACGTCCACACCGGTTACGGTTCCACTGAAGTCGCGGCTGGTGTACGCGGTCCTGAGTCAGCCCTCCTTCAGCTGATTGTCAAGGGATCCTCACGAGACGTCACCCCCGCAAACAGGGAACATCCCCAGGACGTTAACAGGACATTCGCAAGGTCCCCAATCGTCCCCAATTGGTCCCCGGCACAACGTTCGCTAAAGGACGTTACCAGAACGTTTTTGACGTTCGTAGCAAGTCTACGTTTGGTCCTTCTGTGACGTTCGCATGAGTCTTAAATCGGACTTTTAGGAAACATTATAATTTGGTCTCTCAGCACACGTCCCCAGGACGTCGTTCAAAAACGTCCCTGTTACCTTATCCTGCAGGTCCTCTGCGTGACGTTCGCATGAGCCTTAAAACGTACTATTAGGGAACGTTCTTATTTGGTCTCTCAGCATACGTCCCCAGGACATCCTTTAAAAACGTCCCTGTTACCTTATCCTGCAGGTCCTCTGTGTGACGTTCGCATGAGCCTTAAAACGGACTATTAGGGAACGTTCTTATTTGGTCTCTCAGCATACGTCCCCAGGACATCCTTTAAAAACGTCCCCGTTACCTTTACCTGCAGGTCCTCTGCGTGACGTTCGCATGAGCCTTAAAACGGACTATTAGGGAACCTCATAATTTGGTCAGCACACGTCCCCAGGACGTCCTTTAAAAACGTCCCCGTTACCTTTACCTGCAGGTCCTCTGCGTGACGTTCGCATGAGCCTTAAAACGGACTATTAGGGAACGTTCTTATTTGGTCTCTCAGCGAACGTCCCCAGGACATCCTTTAAAAACGTCCCCGTTACCTTTACCTGCAGGTCCTCTGCGTGACGTTCGCATGAGCCTTAAAACGGACTATTAGGGAACGTTCTTATTTGGTCTCTCAGCATACGTCCCCAGGACATCCTTTAAAAACGACCCCGTAACCTTTACCTGTGGTCCTCTGCGGGACGTTCGCATTCGGTCCTTCCAAAACGTCCCCTTGACGTCCTCTGATGGTCCTCTCTGAACCAGAGGTTCCGCTAGAGAAAAATGTTTTTCATTTGCGAGACATTTTAATGATAAGCCGGCCAAATATCTATTTCTGCTTCTAAATTAGCCTATTGAAGAAAACTGACGGCCTGCATAGCTTAAATAATAACATAATCAGGTAGTTTAGAATGCAACATGTTTATTTTCCTAAGTTTACAATGGGAAACAAAAACATTAATGTCTGATGCGCGTCAATAAGTGGCCTTTAATCGCAACCTGCTGTGGCGTTAAAATGAGCGCCGCAACATGGTCATTGCTCTGTTCAATGAGAGCAGAGATTCTAAAATTATTCGACCCTCTTGTGAATCCTTTGCGTACCCTTTTCACAGTGCTAACAGAACATTTTACTGTGACTATCAATATCCTCGCACCTTAGAACTTGTCACTCCATAACGACATAAACGCCCGACATTTCGGACTTTTCTCTGGTGAAGCTGTTCGAACATCTAGGGCTTCAGGTATTCAGTTTTTGGAAAGTTCAATTTCTACATGAACTAGTTCAGTTCATTGTTCATAATTCAAAAATTTTAACTAAGTTCTCAGCTCCAATTTTCAATATGCTGCGAGTGCGAGCTCTGGCGGCTCCGGCGCGCTCACATACGGGCATAGACAGTATAATGCAACATATGCGTGATGTTAAATAACTTTCTAACGGCAGATTAGCCTGTTCCTTTAAAACATAATAAGGGCAGTGCACGTTTGCTTTATAGGCCTAAATATTTGGATTGTTGTCAAATCCAGATTGTGTTTGCGAGACGGGATGTTTAAGAAATTCCAACCAGACAATTTGACCGGTGAGCTTTCTGTTGCAGCATCTTTGAAGGCCTGTGGAAAGCTCAATGTTAACGCTAGACTTGATAGACCTTCCTATGTAGGCTATGCATTGTATTGGAATCATGCAGACATTAAATTTATAGCACAGATCAGTAGAGAAGCATTCATATTTATTTTATTTCATCATTCTTAGTTTGGCTAGTTATTCTGCCTCCCTGCCCGCACGTCCGTGCCATGGATGTTAATTAAAAAAGGAATCATTACGGAAAACCCTCAATGCGTAGTGACTGAGATCGCTACAATATGCTTTTTCTCAAACCCTCGGAAAAAATGACTAAGTTTGTTGGCTGTCTCACACTGTGATAAAGGTGTTAAAGTGACAAAATAAGAATCAGACAATGGTAGTGAAGTGGTAGCGAAGTGGTTTAGTAATAGGAAGGTTTACGGTTCAATTCCCATGCCTCGCAATCAAGTTTGAAAGCGCGTTTGTGTCTCTGTGTGTGTCTATGTATATCATATGAAATGTGCTATATAAATAAACTTGAACTTGTGTTTGTGTGAGCCATGTAAGCGAAATGACGGCTCCGCGATCTATTATTATTTTATTCTTTTCATTTAGCTCAGCAAAAACACCGTGCCTGCTACGTCCGCGGTGCGTCCTTGAATAACGTCCCCAGGACGTCTAAAACAAGGTTTCCAGAAGTCACCACAATGCCCTCAGGATGTTCTTGCAACTTCCTGCAGAACGTCCCCAGGACCTATAGAAACACGTTTTCCAGACGTCACCGCAATGTCCTAGGGACGTTCTTGCAACGTCCTGCAGAACGTCCCCAGGACCTATAGAAAACGTTTCCCAATTGTCACTGCAACGTCCTCAGGACGGTCTTGGAACGTCGTGCAAAATGCCCTAAAGTTGTCAAGGGAACCATACACATTTACGTTTTTAGAACGTTCAGAGAGACCATTACAGGATGTCGAGGGGACGTCATTTTGCTTACAGGGACGTCCCTGCTCTTGGCTTCTCCGAAGGCAGCGTTTCTCGGCCCTCTGCTTCCAACTTTCCTCTGCAGCTCACGGCACTCCGCCGACAATCTGTAACAAATAACAGCAAAACCAGCGCGGGGGAACCCTCTACACTCTGTCCACTCTTCCCTTTTATTAGGCGCATGCTCGCTATCTCTACCAATCACCAATCCTGCGTGAATCATGTAATCAGTCAATTCAGCTGGATGATTTACCTAAAGTGCTTGTCCCGCTCCACTTAATTTGTGATTGCCTACTATGTTTACATATGTGGTGGCTGGTGCGGCACCCCATTGCTTCCCCCCACCTATGCTTCACTCACAAACAGTTCCTACCTCTACTTGCTAATTACTCCAACGTGCCCCTGTGACACTTGCACCACTGCCTCACCAACAACATCTGTCACCATCTCTTCAGTGGAAATGTTTACTTCATGTGGAGATTGAATGCAAATTGAACGGTTAGCTCCGACCAAACCTTAAAAAGGAATGTCAGAGGTGTGTATTTGAATGTCATTGCGAAAGTAGAAAAGCCCTTTTTGCCCATTTTGCCTCTATGTTTCCAGAGGGAGGTAGATAAAGGTCTGTAGTCTGGGCTTTCATTCCCCAGCTCCTTTCTCTTAGTGACAGACAGAGTTACTCTCCTGGCGTCTCGCTGCTGGGAATGACAGACATAGAAAAACAAATTTGCCATCACAAGCATCAGGCCAGGAAGGGAGAGATGGCCCAAGGAAAGCAGAGAATAAAACAAAGGGAGTGAGAGAGAGAGAGAGAGAGAGAGAGAGAGAGAGAGAGAAAGCAAAAGACAGAGAGAGAGAGAGCGAACACAGAGTTATTTCCCCCTGTTAAAATAGAGGAATGCATGAAATCTGCCTGCATCAGGACAATTGCCGATGGGCCAAAAGGGGGTGGGGGTGGATAGTGATCTGAGATTGGAGCCCAGGTTTGGGTGACAGGAGACAGGCTGGTAGGGTGTGTGTGTGGGGGTGTATGAGAGAAGGCCTACTTGAGGCAGAAGAGAGGAACAGCCATGTCAAGAGTCCATCAAAAGCAAATCAGCAATACATCATCCACACATTCTTCTTGATGTGGGAAGCACAACCCAGAAATGTGTGGTGACTTTTTTCGTCTTAGGATTATGGTATGACCAAAGTTCAGCAGCAGACGGACATCTGTAGGTACTATCTGAGTGATGAATGATGATTGGGAGACTTGGCATTAGTGTAGTGTCCTAGCATAGATGATTTCAGCAACATAAACAATTGTCTTTACAATGCATATGCAAAACCACGTTACCCTTTAAAACTGCCAAGCACAGTGATATGATAAACATGTAGCCCATCTAAATGTGAGCCAGTAATAGTGGGAATCTTCATATGTGAATTAAAATGCCTTGAGATGGAAAATTACTTTATAAAGATATCAATTCATATATAAAATCAGTTAAAATCAAAAGTTTTACCAAATCAACCCTGACGATACTCAATTTTAGATAACACAATTTGAAAAATGAATCTTATGCATCGAAACACTGGTGCTAGCTTGTTAAGTTATCACTGGAAGGTGCAAGACATCTGTTGTCCCTGGTACACATACTCTGTGGCAAAACTTGAGCCCTGCGTGATAAGACCAGCATAACCATGGCAATGCAGAGACATACACTAGAACAAGGAGTTATGACAGTTAGGCCTGATTTACTAATATGCGAGCGCTGCTTAATCTGCGTTCGCAAATTAACGCACGGTGTTTTTGCGCATTTTCCGTGGTATTTATCAAACCACATCTGCGCTGGGCACTGTGTGCTTACTCCACCCTTTAAAGGACCAGATTTACTAACATTCAGTGTGGACACATGTGTCCAATTTCCGATTTCAGTCCGATTTAAATTGGAGATTGGACACATGTGTCTCCCCAAATCTAGATTCATTGTGTCCAACTTGAGTCCGACTGGACTCCGATGTAAACCCCTGGATACACGATTCGATTCCGCTGGGAATTGGACTGGGCGCGCATGTGTCTCTCGAATCTAGATTCAAATTGGACAACAACAACTTTTGCACGTGCTTGAGATCGTGCCCACAGAAATATACATGCATCATATATGTCTATGATATGATAATCGCTGCTAGACGCTCAGTTCTTGTGCTCCCTCTCATTCACGTTGAAATACTGAAACCGAAACTGAAACTTATAAACTGGAACGCAACTGTTTGGGACAGAACGGGCTAATTCAGTGAACAAATATTTTCATATTACTTTTCCACCAGTTGTTAGTCATGTAATCCATTCATATCGATGTGAATCAATCAATACTAATACAACTTTAACTGCGGTGTGTTTTTGTTTCATTTCACAACGTATTGACTGTATAATCAACGGTAGCAGATGTAAACATTCCGCATTTGATTTGAACTGACGTGGCCATGATCTAGATTTGTCACTGCCATGTGCTTTGAGATAGAGCAGTTAACCCCCCATGGAGACCCCATGGAGAGAATCGGATGGGATCGGAGTGCTGCCATCATGTGCCCGCACTGATTGATTTGCGAACGCAGCTTAATCTGCGCCTTTGCCGCGGTGTTTCCCCGCATTTCCCGTGATATTTATCAAGCCAGATCCTGGGCAATCATTATTTAGCGCACCGTTAAAAGACGGGAGAAATTGCCTGCAAGTTACTGCCCACCATGGAGATTCGAGGAAGAAAAAACTAAGGTTCAGTGGAGAGGAGATAGATATATTGGTTCACGTTTGCTCAATCATTGAACCTGATTCAATGGGTTATATTGTTGTTTTGCCCGCCATCACCTACAGCGAGATGTTTAAAAGAACACGATTATAAATAATATGCTATTGGTGGCATTACTGTAATGCATAAACTGTCTATTAAAACAATAAAGGTGTGTACATGGCGAGATTAATACGTTCTGGGACATGGGTTCACTACAATATATCCCCACTGAAACAAATACATTTACCAAGTAGTCAGGCCTCTCCAAAATCACCGTTGCGCACATGAATAGATGGCACTATTCCGGAAGATAAAACTGTCATGGACAGACCACTACCACGTAAGTAATGGTCATATTGGCATCACATATGACCTGGACATTCATTGAATATGTGTGCTTTCTGTTTCGGTAAACGTGTTTGTGGTTGAAGGTGGGACTGTTTGCATCAGAGGAGGTTCTTCCATTGAGGAAACGGAGGAAGAACCTCCCCAAACTTTTTGAGAATGTATTTTTGAAATTGAACTGACTAAACTCCTTTAAAAATGCAGTTTGATATCAGTATTTAATACTATACATATTATAATTTGTTTCCCTGAGTTAAAATAACATTAGCACCCCCTATCGAAACAAGAAATTACTGCACGGAGGACGTCCTCCCTTTGGCTCCCATTGAGATCAATGTAATCTATCTCTGATACTGGCGGTTCTTGGGGCTCATTGACTTACATTGCCCAGGGGAGGAAAGACCTCCCTAGCGTCTGAGTCTGCACCAACATCGCTTAACCAATAATCAACGGATTTGGCGTTGGAGGGAGGGGATTCGACATTAATACCGAAAGAAGTTTCCCTCTTCAACCATTCTGCAGAAGGATATTATCTATAACATGTCACCCTTAAAGATTGTTGTAGAAAGATTGCAAATAAAGAGGACGTGCAATGGAGAACGAAGATATTGTTCATGTTTTATTGAACAAACCGTTTCATTCATTGAGCTACAGAGAGAAGGTTAGTATCAAAACAACAGGGAAACCTGTTCCAAAAATCCATGTCACTAAACGTAAAACCGCTGCCGTATAATGCTCACTGGTAGGCGAAATACTTATAGCTCACTGGTACCATAAAAAAACAATCGGCTGTACTGTTTTGTTTAAATCGTTCATACGCCTATGTTAGTCTGACTGTTCACGTTCAGCTGAAATTCTGAATGGAAATTGTTAATGAATGATTCAGAACGCGATGTGTTTCGTAATTAGCCTACTTGTAATTTGGGCATTGGCCTCATACTAGGCTACTTTGAGTGCTAGCTGTAATAATCTGGCGTAATCTGATGTTAATGTTAATAGTTCTGAAATAATGTTCTCTTACTTGTTGCCTTTGTTACTTGTTGTTTAATATTGTGGAAAGGATGTTAGTGAATGATTCAGAGCATGATGCATTTTAAATGGCATCACTTTTGGTCTTGTGTCTTAATTTTTTTTAAACAATTCCAGCTGAAAATAAAATTTGTCAAATAATAACCTTGATAGCTTTAGTAATTAAGGGGGAAAAATAGGCCAAATGGTAGGCCCAACATTTAGAATTTAGTTTTTCAAATCAAGAGTAGGCCTGATTTGACTGATTGGCTTTGCATCCTTTCATCTGGCCTTGTCTAGTCCAAAAACATGCTGCCCACCAGCTTTTTAAGTACAATGGTGCCACACTGGTGGCTTTGTATCAATTGTATCCCTGCCTGCTATTTTGTAGTACTGTAGGCCACAAAAACACCCTGAAACAACTTGTATCTCACATACTTATGCCACCAACGGAATAAGCAGGCCAATGGCAACCAGGCGCACAGTTCTTCCACCCTCACTTTAAAAACCACCAGCCGCCACTGGTTTGCATGTGGGTGCAAGCAATGGTTCCAATTACGTTCGGAAACTTTGCGATTTCAAAAAAAGTCCTGTTTGATGTCTCTAATTTCAGCTATGGCAGTGGGGAAATGTATTGACCAGCGCACCGTAGCAATGTATCGAGTACCTGGGTGAATATTTGGCTGAGTGACGGCTGAATATGACAACTGCTGATGCTATAACTGTTTGAAATGATCCGATGCCAAAATTTGTAATGTTGTCCTGAGTTTAACAACTCATGGAATGGAATGTGATCTCCGGTTGGAGGCTTCGATGTCTCTGATCTGGTTCAGAAGTATTGTGTGGCTGGTTAACCTGTACCGTCTAATGATTTGTGGATCGCTTAAAATGAAAAAGTGTTATACGAGTTGAAAAAAATATTTCTGTGCGCTGTCTCTGTATATATCTTCGCCTTGCTCTTATAACTGGTGCAATATCAACGTTTTCAGACTCAATGGAAAATGCGCTTCCTGGTTAAGACGTGCTTTTAGGAGGCGGATAATTATCCCCCAAATTGAGACGTGCGCTCGACAGGCAGTTTTAGTAAATACCACGCAATACATCATTAGGCGCACTTACCTTCTCTCCTCCCATTAAATTGCGCTCCATGCCCACGTTCCACCCAGGTTTCCACCCACGTTTCCGTGCCTTCCCCTGTTCACACCCACAGGCGTTAATATGCGCTGCGCCCCATTAGTAAATACCGTTTTATGTTTACGACCGCTATTTTACGCCAGAAATGGGCGCAATCCTGTTAGTAAATCAGGGTAGTGTCCAGAGATATCACAGTGTTAATCTGCAATTGTCATTAAGGTATGATATTATTACATCTTAGTTGTTAATGTCATAAGCTGCTATTGCTACTAAAATTCTAAACGCCTATCATGGCAATTACCGTACTTTCCAGACTATTAGCCGCACCTGAATATAAGCCGCAGAAGCTAAATTGCACAATTTGTACATATACAAGCCACACCGGACTATATGCCGCAGGTTTTTTATGTTTAATTACCATATGGTTCGTGCACAGAGGGGATTGCCGGGAAAGAGGCAACTGTTTGGGGAAGCTCCCATTTATTAACATTTGAACAAACAAGTTGCATAAAGTTTTCAACCATTTAGTGCAATAGTAGCTACAGAAGCTAAAGAACATATAAAGCTACAACAACAAATAAAGTGCCTGTAACACGACAGTAAATCTAAATTGCAGTAACACGGCTGCTTAAAATATACGGTTATCAGCCTACCAGAAAAGTTATTACCGTAATCCTCCTCTTCATCTTCATAAACATCATCAACAAATAAAGTGCCTGTAACACGACAGTGAACCTAAAATTGCAGTAACACGGCTGCTTAAAATACGTTATTAGCCTACCGTAACCCTCCTCTTCATCTTTGGTGAAGTACACGGCTGTAACCAGAAAAGTCAAGTCATTAATCCTCATCTTCGTCTTCTTCCTCCGTACTAAAACCACAAAAGTCCTCATCTTCAGTGTCGGAAACAAACAGGTTCAGGGCTTCGTCAGCCACTCTCCCCTCTCTTTCGATGTCGCTCTCAAAACCAACGAACTCCTCTTCGTCACTGTCGGAATCGAACAGCCTCTGAAAGGCCTCAGGTGTGGCGGCGTCCTCCTCTCCATCACGCAGCAGTCCAGCCTTTCTGAACCCGTTGGTGATTGTGGATTTTTTCACACTCCTCCACGGCATCAGGATCCACTCGCAAACTTGTGCGAAAGTGGCTTTTCTCATGCGACCCGTTTTGGTGAACGATTTCTCACCGCTCGTCATCCACGCCTCCCACTGAACGCGTAGTGCCACTTTGAACGCACGATTGACACTGATGTCCAGTGGCTGCAGATGCTTCGTTGTGCCCCCAGGAATCACAGCTGGAACGGAGTTTGTGCTCTTGATAGCTGCTTTAACCGAATCTGTGATATGCGCCCTCATACTGTCCAAAATGAGCAAAGCTTTTTTTTGCCGAAAGTATCCTCCAGGGCGTTTGACATAGCACTCATTCAGCCACTCCTTCATTACGCTTTCCATCATCCACCCTTTCTTGTTGACTTTAAAGGAGATGCCGTTTGGGATCTTTTCTTTTGGCATTGTAGTCCTCTTAAAAATCACCATTGGCGGAAGCTTCACTCCTGATGCTGTGCAGCCAAGAACACAAGTGAAATTTGTTCGCTCGTGTCCAGTGGTTCTCAACGTGACGGACGATTCACCTTTCTTGTTAACAGTCCTAGTGAGAGGCAGGTCAAATGTTAATGGCACTTCATCCATATTTATGATCTGGTCCGGTCCGATGGAATATTCCTCTATCTTTCTTTGTGTGAATTCGCCAAAGTTTGTTATTTTTTCTTGGTAGTCGGGAGGGAGTTGCTGGCACACAGTCGTCCTCGCCCTGGTGGACAGTCCCTTTCGCTTCATAAATCTGAAACACCAGGATGGTCCACCTCTAAAATGTTCAATTTTCATTTCGGTGGCGACTGTTTTGGCCTTCAGTCGGATCTGCACGGTGGAAACTCCTCGGCCGTCTGTTCTTTGAGTGTTCACCCAATCTTCGAGAACGTCTTCAAGTTCGGGCCATTTGCTTTTGTGACCTCTGAAAGCTTTTTTTTACTTTTTGCATTGAGACAATTCTTCCTGCTGGCGTCTCCAACGTCTCACCATTGACTCGTTGATTCCAAGGTTACGTGCAGCTGTTCTATTTCCTTGGTTTACTGCCAAATTGACTGCCTTTAACTTAAACGCTGCATCATATGCATTTCTACGTTTGTTTTCCATAATGAGGGTGTCTCACAAACTGTCTTGCACTTGCAATGTCCGTCTTTCTCGCTGTCGTTCTGTCTCGTACCACTCGCGGTCGAAGTCTGCTTCGCGGCTACTTCAGCGTGTTGAAGCAAATGTGTAAACATTGTGGATGGTACATTTTTTTATTTTTTTTTCTAAAAAGATTTAGGTTTCTCCCTAGTGGCCGTTAGCTGTAAAAATCCATAGACAAGCCGCACTGTTATATAAGCCGCAGGGTCGAAAAATGGGGAAAAAGTCGCGGCTTATAGTCCGAAAATTACGGTACTGATAATGGTAGCCTGACACTGTCAAGTCACTATGACTGATGATAGGCCAGGACATCTGTCATAACATGTTTGTGACATGGTGACGCCAGTATTCAATTAAAGGCGTTCAAGTGTTCAACCATTTTTTGGTATCTAGAATAGAAACCCTCTTTCTACTGATCCCAATAGTTAAGAACAGGTCAAATTAGAAGTTTACTTTTTAGGTTTATACATCATACAAAGCCGTCGAAGCTGTTGGTGTATGGTAAGGATAATGATGAGAAATCCTCTGGTGAACTTTTATGGTAGCTGTTTTTAGAGCTTTTATGGTCTCTGCTTTTATCCACCATCCACTTCCATTGGACAGAAAAGAGCCGTCCTTCCATTCTGCTAACTCCACTCCACTAACTCTTTTCTCGTCTAGACAGAGGGAGGGAACACAAGTTAGTACAGTACAGTCGTGAGGAGATGATGATGCTTGACACTTTGGGCACACTCTCCATTTTTCTAACGATTTCCTTGCAGCTGCTTAAGTCTGTGAAACACCACAGTGATTGTTTGATATGAATTGTTCTAATTACGGAGAGCTAAACATTAAGAAGAGAAGCACCTAGAGACACACCAGACACAAGAAGGAGCTTACGAAAACAGAGTGTTGGCAAGCCTCTCTGTCTTAATGTGCTTATAAATTATTTCCTAAACTCTCCGTAATTAAAATATTTTTTTCCCTTAAATTGCAGATTTATTTTGCATTTTGGCCACTTCTTTAATGTTGTTCCAGGGCTTTCTCCACTCCATACAGCAGTGGCTAGATCCACAGTGTTTCCATAGAGGAGATTGCAGACACTGGGGAAAGAGAGACGATATGTGATTAACCAACTCTGCAGCAGGGCTGGGAAGAAGGGCTTACTGTGTGTCTGATATATGGATGTGGAGTTTGGAAGGAGCCCTGCACTGAGAGATGCAGTTGGAGGACCTTCTTAAAGCAGTGCATTTCATCACACACTGACAGAGAGCCTAAACCAACATCACTTATGAGAAATTAGCAGGGTAAAAATTATTGTCAAGGTAATATACAAAGGTGAATGAAATTCATTTTTTGAACTAGGAAACATTTTTTTGTTTCACGCATGCAGGAGTGCATTGACTGGTCATCTGTGGCTGCTGCTGAAATGTGCCCTTGAAAATAATGTTCTTCTGATTATGACAGTCATGGGACAGGTAAAAACTGTCAACAACTTGCATGGGCTTTGCAAAACCCAGACATTTCATGTGTGGTCTCACTTTGACATGTAGTGTAAAACTTCCTCTATTTTCATTATGAAGCTTGAAATTTTGTTGTGCAGACCAATTTATGACCAAAGAAGCTAATAGATGGTCAACCACTGTTAATTCAAACCATATCACTGTCTACAGCCATCCAAAAGTGTGGATGTTTTGGATGGTGTGTTTGCGGACCTCTAAATAGTACTGTTTTTGGAACAGGAATGACTGGCCCACCTCTGGTGATACATCTCACAGATCCTTCCAATTCTCAATGTTTTCTGGTTTTCTAGAAATGTTGTTGAAACAAGACCACACAAAGTGCATGGAGCATCACCTTGACTTTTAATTCAGTAATAGCCAAATGGGTTTGGCTTCGAGAAAGACAAACACATGAGCACGGCTACACACACAGACACACAGTCACACAGACACACAGACACAGACACACACAGGTCTATATATCACCCCTCGCAATACCCAATGCCAAGTAACATCCCATCTCAAACATGTCCGCCCCCCCATACACACATACAAACATCCCCTCCCCCTTATGGGCCCCACTAAAAAACACGTCATAATCTGCAAATTTGCGGAGGCTCCCACAGAAGGAAGTCTTTTATTAGGCATTCTGTTTTTCTTTGCCACAGGCGGCAGACTAAATAAACTCGACCTGAGATTTATTCCATGTTCCTCTCATAGCCGTGGCATCCAAGAATCACACACTGGGTTCACAGAAAGAAAAGAATTTAAATCATAACAATGGTGCGGGAACCGCTGGAGACACCACATCACTCCAATATACGGATGTTTCGACGAAAGAGAGTGGGAGGGGGGGGAGAGAGAGAGGAGAGAGACAGAGAGAGAGAAAGAGAGAGGAGAGAGAGAGAGGGGGAGAGAGAGAAAGAGAGAACCATTTCATTGTAGAGAATAAGAAAAGAAATTGTTGATTTAGTGTTGGTTTCAGTATTTTCATTCGTTCTTACCCAAGAAGAATGATTCGAATTTTCAGTGCTTGACTTTGGAGTGTTCCAGTGTAAACAGGGGTCTTACAGCAACCAACCTTTGCCCTAAATCCCAATGCCAGGCAGAGAAAGACAAGAGAGAGATTATATCGGCACATAATGGGATGTCAACTAAAGAAGCAGTGGAAATAGAGCAATCTGCATTGAGTGACCAACGTCAGCTGATAGCAGCCTATTCTGAGGCTTACAAAACCAAATTACATCTAATCATATTGAATATTATATATCTTAATGAACTGGTCAAACCCCACTGAACCGAGTAAATGACCTCTCGGTCAATGCAGAATGGTTTGGCAAGGGAGAGAGACCACTGAGTATGCGTTGAGTTAACATGTTAAAATTTGTCATTTGAATGACCTTACCCTGAAGCAGGGCTCCTCAAAATTATACACATCCCACTTTAACACTAATGCAGATTCAAGAGGTAGCTATGTCTTAAACAATAGACAAATATGAGAAATATTAAAATAGTTACTGCACTGTCCATTCCATGTCCATGGTCCCTTGAAAGAATGAATGAAAGAGAGTTGACCCTTTCATTAAAAATGTTGAGGACCCATCTAAAAATGTGTTTGTCTCCCTTCACTTTTAATTCCCGTATTATACTGTATTGAACAGTCATATAAAACGGTGGACATGATTGGGGATTATGCTTGATATATTTCTGGATAGCTGAGATTTGAGAGTTCCACTCACTCACAGTCTCACAGTGTGAGTGTTTCAGTAGTGAGTGTGAGAGCGTTTCAATAGTGAATGTAAGAGTGTTTCATAGGTATGTGTGAGAGTGTCTCAGTAGTGAGTGTGAGAGTGGGGGGGGGGGGGGGGGGATTTGTATTTGACTGGGCCTTGTAAAAAGAAAGACATGAAACGCTGGATTGCTGATATGTCCATTTTATTCAATCTGCCACTGGGGAACTAAGCAAGGAGCCAAATCACAATTCATTCCCATTTAAAGTCTATGGCAGTAACACAACCATATCCATTATCCACATAAAGCAATGGGCATCTCATGCTTCCTATGGATCACTGCTCACTGTGTGGGTGGGTGTAAGTGTTTAAGTTTCATTGCCTGAATGCACATTGACCAGGATATGGTTGAGTATGTTTTACAATAGAAATTTCATAATCTCTCCTCTATACCCAGCCAACTGATGGTATGGCCAAGTGGAACTGTGACATTTGTATCTGTCCTAGCTCATGTTGTGAGCTATTCTTGTCTTTTATGTTGGATTCCTCAACAAATTCTTGTCTGTCCTTCAGGATTCTAGATCAGGATTTCATGTTGTCACTGTTGACTGTTGGAGTATGTTGTCGAAGATGTGAAGGATCTGCTTTGCTAACTTCATGTAGACTAGATACTATGTTCATAATACTTAATAATATTAATTAACTAATGCAGTGGACCTCTTGTGGTACTAGTAACTTGTGGCCATGTTATGGTTAGAGTTAGTTCCATGTACCATCTCATTACTTTTATGAGAATTACGATGAAATGCTCAAGTTGTGTTAACAACATTGCACTTAACACTAATTCATTTAAAAGTTGAACTTGACTTTTTCTTTGATCACAGACATTTGCACTTTACAGAACCTATGTGAAGTGCTATAATCTATGTTTATTTCAAAGGCCTAATAGCTGATCCAGACATAAGCAGAGAAAACAACTTTGATACTGAATGTCTCAGTATGTAACAGAGTGACTCTGTTTTGTAAATGTATTAATTTGTTTCAACACTCACTTCAACATAGTCATAGATGGATTTGGAAGGGAAATATTTCCATGCTGACATTTTTGCTTGGCTTTATTTTTTCCTGTTTTTGTTTTGAATCTCAACATCCCAACAATTTACCCAACCACACACTATCACATTTTTGTGAGTACAAAATGAAAAACAAAAAAAATTGACTGATATAAATAAAGCCACATTCACTGGGGCCAAGTTCAAAGTTCTAAGCCACTTATTGGCTTCTCAAACTCCCAGCAGAGTAGTTTGATGCAACACATCCCGTAACTATTATTGATGCATAGAGTTGTGTGGGAGTGCTTCAATGCTAAAGCCATGAAAACTCTATCTTTGTTGACCACCCAGCTTCTATTAGATGCCTTATAAAGGATGGACTTTCTCATTCACCCAAGGCCATTTTGAAGTTGTTGTCAGCAGTATCTGTTAGTGTTGATGCATCATTACTAACACATGTTCAGTCTTCTTTCGCGTTGCTAATTTTACAGGTTAATGGGTGGTTGGGGGTAGGCATGCAACAGGAGGTTGAAACTGTTATTGTCATTATTGCAAGTCAACCCTTTCCTTTCGTCTCATGTTATAACTGGAGTCCCCCCCCCCCCCCAGCTCAACCATTGTTTGGTCTTCTCTTTACAAGGGCCACAGAGAGGTTTGCGAGGGACATCAGAGTAGACTGCCATGGAGAAAATGAACTCTATTGCTGTAACAACACGTTTTAATGAAAGGGGTGAGTAGGTGTGATGTCAGTCGGAGGACAAGCAGAGGCAAAACCAAGCTTAGAAAAAAATCCAGGCAGCAAGTTATTGCACTTTCCGTGTTTTTCCCACCCTTTAAACTTCGTCACTTAGCCGTAGTTATGGCTAAGTGGCCTTAGAAAGGCAAAGGTGTAATGTCTCATTTCATACTGTAAGAGGAGATGCAGGAGAAGCTCTTGGTGTCAGTCACATGATATGATAGAGAAGGTCCTGACCTGCATGGAAAAATTAGCATGCAATACTAAATCCACTTGAATTATTTGTTCTCAAATGACAGAATAACTTGGTGATTTATTGAAGCAGATCAGCTGGGATTTATGTCTACAGGATTGATCCAGCGCTTTGTTTGTGTGCTTGAACTGCGGGCCCATCTTCCGGGAAAAGCACACTCTATTAGTTTTTCTAACAGGAATGTTTGGAATGGCAGCTAGCGGCAGCTCGGAGATGTCCTGTGAAAATGTTTTGGCAAAAAGTCTGTGGAAAGCTGTAATTAGCATTCCCAATGCATGTTATTATGGCACATTACAGATAAAAGGCAGTATTAATATCAACAGCCATTATGAAAGGTATAATACGATCTTCATCCTTACAGAAGCCCCAGGCACATCCTCAAACAATGGAGAAAGAAATCTGAACATTCCCTTATTCTCCACATTTTTCTGTGACTAAGTAGCATTTAATTGAATACTGAAAGTACACCAGTGTTCGGTGGCCTCCTGCCCTCCCCCTTCTTATTTCAGAACCTGCTAATCATTACCTTCCTTCATCTCTCCACCTTCCAACACTTCATCCACTTTACCTTTCGTTCAAATTCAGTCTGCTGGCCTTCTGCTTTCATCCACCCCTTCCCCCCTCCACCCCCTCCCCCTGTCTCTGCGGGTCGGGCCAGACATTCAGTCTTGCTGTTCTTGGACACGTCTGCCTGCCGATGGATGGACAGACCACTCTGTCATTCCAGAGGCTCTTTGGCAGTGATATGTCCATGCTGTCCTGTTTTGCTCTTCCAAATAAATGAAGTGAAAGTGTCCAGTGGGTTTAATGCTTGATACACCACCCTAGTGCCTGCTTCAACTCCTACCAGCCCCTAAACTCTGTTTGACAAAGGGGTTCCAGTAAGTTAGGGTCGATAAATTGAAGTCATCCTCTCTGAAGTAGGGATAGGGACTGCTGAAAAGTGTGGGCAAGAGGGGGCTGTAGCTCATGGGATGGAACACAGTTGGAATGCTGAACCAGGGGGCGGGATTGATGGGAAATGAACATGCAGGGAGAGCCCTCGAATGGACTCCTTATTCCGTTGATCCATTTGCAAAATAGCTCAGTGTTTCCTCTTTGGCTGACAGTAAGTCTAAGCAGCCATGCAATGACAAGTGATACTGTTAACCAAACCTGAGTCGACTTTTGACACACATACTCACACAGAGACATGCACACAATAAGTAGACTTGGGTTCAATCTCTTCCTGTTTGGCAGCACTAATAAGACGTCATATGAACCCCCTGGTCGGTGCATTTCCCACTAGTGAGCTCTTGGCACGCTCCACGCACAGCGCATACCTTCTGTCCCACCTGGGCTTCTACCTATTAGCCAAATTAGCCCTCATTTCCTCCGTCTCCATCATCAGCTAATTAAAAGATATTGATGTGGATTTGGTGGGTATTAACACTCAAACCATAGCGAAGGATCTCATGCATCAGAGGAGCAAACTGCATATTCAAACTCAAGGAATGTTAAACATGGAGGGGCATGTTTGCTGTAGAGTGGGTTGCCCTTGGCAGTGCCAGTTCTGTCAAGGTGCAGTAGCGAGCAGCTACAAGCTCTGCCAATTTCCAGTGGTTGCTTTTCCACCTGTAGTCTGTCTGAGGACTCTTGTGGTTAACCAAGCAGGCTCCCACTGCCGCTGCCCTTTCTGCCTCTCCCCTTGTGTAAGGGTATGACTGTTCAAATCCTGACCATTTCCCAAGGATTTCTCATTAGATAATGATTTAATTAGAAATAAATGGTTCTAACAGTTTCCACAATAAATAGTGGAAAAGAGAGACACAGAGAAAGGTCAGCACCAGGCCAGATATATTAGAGTGTGCTACCTGTCATTCTTATTGGGCGGATAGCAACACACAGATGTGTGGCTTTGGCCAAGGAGCTCAAACTCTGCAACCCTGCCACATATTTGCTCACCATATTGTAATTCAGAAGTTTAATGTAAAAGACAAAACTTGCAAAACAAACACATTGCACTGCTGCATGTCAACGTTCTCCTAATGTCAACCTTCTCTCAACTGTTCTTCGAGTTCTACCAATGCCTTCTTCAACTACCAATGTTTTCTTCAACTACCAGTGTCTTCTTCAACTACCAATGTCAGTTCCACACTTACCCTTGTGTGACCTAATGCAGGCTGACAGGTTCTTCGCTGCAGTCAGGGAGAGAGTTCAGAACAGTGATTCCACACTCAGCAGTGATTCCAAACGCAGCAGGCCGGTTTGGCACAGAGCTGGCACTCTGCCCACTACCAGCCCCCAGTGGCAGCCTGACCCCGGCATAATGCTTGTTCTTTTCTAAGAAAAACAGGAACAGGGAGGCAATGGAATTTTGTGGTAAAGTGGTGTGAAATTAATCAAAGTCCAAACACTTAAAGCTTTAGACAGTGACATTTTACTGTTTTAAATAATCTGTGATATATTAATTTGCCATTTCTGAAAAATATAGCTAGATATCACTTAATACCAACTTCAGTGGCGTAAGGTGGATGTTGAGGTTACCAATTCTGTATGACCCTCTGCTTTTTTTATGGTGGCTAACACTACATTGAGCACCAGAGTAAAATATAGTGGAACAGACTACACACTCTAACTCCTAACTCTAGTCGAGTGTGCAACACTGTTTTGATAACGTTTGCATCTCATCATAACATTAGCATCCCTTCATCCCAAAACCTAATATCACTGCTTGATTCATGATATCGTTACTGGGCCAGGT
This sequence comes from Sprattus sprattus, assembly GCF_963457725.1. Classification (NCBI taxonomy): domain Eukaryota; kingdom Metazoa; phylum Chordata; class Actinopteri; order Clupeiformes; family Clupeidae; genus Sprattus; species Sprattus sprattus. Next base: position 35,848,678 of record NC_137924.1, read on the forward strand.
TTCCCAATAATGATTAATCTGAGTGAATATGAGTGTTTTCTACTAGGGATTATACAAACGTTTGTGATGAGATGAGAGGAAAAAAATAATATAATATCACACCACATTCAGATTTGTGACGTTATACTACTCAAGATAACCCTGCTCTTTGCCACTTGCGAGTGTCCTGCTGCCCGAGCAAGAGTGCTTTTGGGTATCCTTGAAGAAGGAATTTGAGGATAAGGAACCGTTTGAGGGAGATAGTGAGGAAATGAGTAGCCTAACTAAATATTTGTATTGAATATTTGTATTCATGAATGTTTTTTTTTTCTCTGATGAAACTTTGTTCCCCATTCTCTCATGTACAAAATGCATTAATCTAAAACAGAGGAATGAATAAACATAACAGAATGTATAAATCACAATACTGCATACAATTACCCAGTTATAAAAACGAATACAAATTTAAAGTTAATGCTGACAAGACTGGTAACTTAAAATCCATTTTTAACTTCACGAAATAAAATATAGGAGCCTGCAGGTTGTCAGATTGAGAGTGAGCTTATTGCACTCTTTAATGGCTTTGTAGAAATGGTGGATTGTGCAGAGGCAGAGCCCTCTCTTAGGGACACTGCAATCTCCCCTTGAAGCAGACCTTGAAACTCTGCTCATTTGTTTAGAGCGGAGGTGAACTCTGGAGGAGCAGCATTATGAAAAATCATATGCACTAAACAGACATCTGAATACAAAGTTGAGTTGTCAAAGCTTAACATTTTATATTCAACATTTTATGTCACAATGGTGATACTGTCGTGATTTCTTGTCCAGGACTTTAAGGGCTTGTTAGTTTAACACATTTCTAATATGTCTAAAATCAACCATGATATATTAAATTACATGGCACATCTTATTAATATACCTTTTGAAAGCAAGAGTGGAATCTTTAGTTATCTTTTGCATAATAATTTGGGAACCATTTGTTTTTGTTTCAGAAAATACATGGTGACTGTTTTCTCAATATTCAGAGTGAGACATGAACAACTCAGCCACTTTGCAACTTTTTGCTGTTGCTGTTAATGGGTCTTTCCCATGTGTACTGTATGTAGGACAGTGTCATCTGCATACATCAGGTTCTCCACACCATCACACACAGATGTAAGATCATTGATGTTTGCACTGAACAAAAGCGGCCCTAAGATGGATCCCTCCGGCACTTTTATAACGCAACCTCTTTGAGATGATAGTTTATCCTTCATACCGACGCAATGAGAGCGGTCAAGTGAGTAAGACTCAATCCAATTTAGAAAATTAACAGAAAGTTAGAAATTAGACGACTTAGAGGGGAGTACTGAATGACGGACTGTATCAAAGGCCTTATGCAGGTCAAGAAATAAGGCACCCACCACCCCTTCTTAATCAAGGTTAGCCTTAATGATTTCAAGGAAGACGCAGCAAGCAATTTCAGTTGAATCTGTACCAACCTGTTAGCTAGGCTAGGCCCTACTGAATGTAGGCTACAATATAGCCACCACCTTCAAAAAGAGGGGGGGAAGTAGGCTTAGACAAATCAATTTCAGTATCAATTCAGTAATGACTCTGCCAATGCCTAATTTCATAACTTTGCCAATTATGTGTCCATAGGGACACACTTTGCCAATCATATTTCTTTGAGCTTAAAATAGATAGCTTAATTAAAAAGAAGCTTAAAGATAATTGACTAAATAAAATAATAATAATAAAGGACAGGAATATTTGCAATGACACTGATAACTGTCATTTCTCTGTACATCCTGCTGGTGACCCCAGTGAGAAGTCCCTGTTAAGAAGCTCATAGCTGTCTACAGTACTCTAGAGCTCATAGCTGTCTACAGTACTCTACAGCTCATAGCTGTCTACAGTACTCTACAGCTCATAGCTGTCTACAGTACTCTAGAGCTCATAGCTGTCTATAGTACTCTACAGCTCATAGCTGTCTACAGTACTCTAGAGCTCATAGCTGTCTACAGCTACGCTGGAGCAGACATAAATCTACTAACTTTTTCAGGTACTACCTACAAGAACATGAAACAACAGTTATCTAGTATTTCTGGGTATGCTACGATGTTTGTATAACTGAACTGCCTCCTATAATCAGGAGCATATGAATCAACAGATAACATCAAGGTCTTGCTTTGAGGACATATATACTGCGTGGCCCCCACTTCAGATCACTGTGAAAAGGCAGGCCTTGGCGTACATCCTTGGACCAACCCCTGTACAGCAAATCATATATTTGATTGGTTAGACATCCTGTCACTTTGCTAGTAGAATAACATCAGTGAGCCCATGGCTTTGGTATGACTCCAAATTGTTTCAACATGCCATCTTCTTCTTTCTTCTTGTAAAGCAGCTGGAACTTGCGAACATATAAGAAAATTAAAATGATGTTGGCATTGCTCTGTTCTGGAATGTCCCATATATCAGTGCAGTGTGTTTGGACAGGTGAGGTCAGAGTGGGGTCAGAAAAGGATGTCATCAAGGAAGTTGAAATTGGAATGCCTCCTCAGGAGCACAGGAGGAATTATCAGAGGTGGCGAAATGAGAGCCGCATGACGAAAAGCTTTCAGCTGAGTGTCATGTCCTCTTCCCGGCACCACACACTGTGCCGATTAAATCAGCCACACAAGAACCCCAACCACAATGCCAACCATAATAATATTCTGGGACAGGAGTGGAACATGAAAAGAAAAGAAAAAGGGGGATGAAGAGGAGGAGACACAGTGGGAGAATGAAGATATGAATACCATCAGATTGTCAAATTACTGGAATATTTCAGGAGATTGAAGGGGATGATGAGTGTGCCAGCACAGCTGATAGAGAAAAAAAAGTGTCAGACACAGTCAGATGTCAGAGGGAGAGAGAGCGAGAGAAAGAAAGAAAGAGAGAGAGAGAACACTCTGCAGGAGAGCTATTTGGTTAAATTCAAATATTTTTTTCCTTCCCATACCACCAAACCCCTCCTTAATCCTCCACCTCCTCGCTTGATCCAGTAGACTGTTTATTTTAAATTGCTTGTGCAGAATTACCATTATATAATTAGGGGTCTGACAAGGTCTGGCAAAAACACAATCACAACGTCTCCTGGAATATCAGGCTCTATTTGCAAACCCTGGAGAGAACAGAGACCTGGCGCTCTCTCCTGTCAAAACTGTCCTGTACACCACCAAGGTAAATCTATCAGACTGCTGAGCAGTATTCCCCAAACAGGTAAGAAAGCTCCCTCTGGCTAAAGTGCAAGTAAAGTAATAAGTAATCTATCATCAACACAAAATTGGCCAAATATCACATACATTAGGCTCAGAAAAGTGTAGCTGATTCAGTGTCACTTGTTACATTTCAGTTTGCACTATGATTACTGTCAACTTTTTTGGGGGCTTCACTGTGACTTGTTTTTTGCATCCAATGATACTAAGATGGCCATGAGTCCTTAACAGCCCCCCTCTCGGGGCACCCCCGCCCCCTCTTTTCACCTCTCTCTTTATTTCCATGCCCCCATTCTGCCCTTGGAACCCATGGGTAACCCCTCCACCCCACTGATCTCTGTTTTCACCTCCCTCTGCCCTCCTTCACACCCCCTGACTGCCCCTCCATGGACCCCTCCGTCCTGCTCTCCTCGCCGCCTGTAACTCAACCACTTATTTTGGTTGCACCGGAGGAGCCGATGACCTTGGAGAACTCTGTGAAGGTTGCCAATAAAACACAGAAGGATTACCGGTATGTAGCAGCACATTCATGTGGTTTGTTTGTCTAACCCTGCGCTACAGAGCAGAACACAATATATTACATTTTATGATCCTCCGCCGTGGCCCCTACGGCCAATTATCCACAAATAGAATCAGAGGCCTTCTCTTCCCTTTTTGCCTTCACCCAAAACCTAAAAAAGTTTTAAATATAATGTTTTTTTTTAAATGCTCAGGATGGACACCTTGAAGTTCAATATGAATTATCCTGACAGTTAGGTTTTATGTACAGCTGAGAAAAAATTACCCTTCTACCCCACCCCCTCCACATTCTGCTGACTCCAACCCCATGACATGATACATGATATTACCTGCGAAAATAGCTCCCCATAGTTTGTCCTTTTCAATTCTTATAAATGGCACTGTTTAAGTTGAGTGAACTTTGCTTTACCCCACAAGCATTTTTGTAAATGGTCTGAGGAAGCATTTAGGACCCCCTGACTGCCCTTGTGTAACAGTGTGACGTGGCTCATCTTTCTACCCTGAACTGACCCCTACAGTCTCCACTACTGAGCCAGCCATGTGTGTGTGTGTGTGTTTTGGGAGGTTCAGTCAAAGGGTATATTTTAGAAGACACTGACAGATCAATGTTGCTTTTGGATTCTGGCTGTTTACAAGGTGCATGGTTAAGAAGACACTTAAGGAGAGAATCACAGGTCAGGACACGGGAGCCAGAGGGGTTTCTACTGAAAATACAACTCCATTATTCATATTTGTTGTGCATTAGTGCATTTAGTTTTTCCTCTTCTCCTATTTTTTCTTCACTTTGGTTAGTAACAAACATTTCAAATCGTATTGTATGTAACTTTAAAAAAAAAAATAGTTTTGTCATAAGGTTTAGGACCTTATAACAATTTTGTTTTACTTTTGTGTTACCTCAAAATTATGCCATTGCTGGTCTCTTAAGAAGTCCTGTTAGACTAAGCAGGTTGCATGTGTTACACATATCCACTAATGTAAATAGTAGGAAGGTTGCATGTGTTACACATATCCACTAATGTATATTTATTAGGACATGATTGACTAACCTAGCTTTTCCTTCCTGGATGAAATACAGGCTATCATATCAAAAACCTGTAATTCTGCCTGCATTTGAAGACATGCCCCATTATCTTAAGGTGGTCCGATGAGAACACCATAGATTATCTTAAGGTGGTCCGATGAGAAAACCATAGACCAGAAGGACCCGTAAAGGAATTGACAATCCAGAGTACAGAGTAAATAGAGGCTTTGCCACCCTTATGTCAAGGCCTTTATGGGTTGCAATGATTACAGGCTCTGTCAATTCACTTTGAAAAGATGCAGGACACAAAACTTCAAAGAGGCTCCTCAGAAGAATGGGGGGGGGGGGGGGGGGGATGGGGGGGGGGCGGCCCCAGAGTCGCCTGTACCTTAAACCACCCAGGGCAAAGGGCAGGGGTAGATCCAGGGCAAGGGGTGCAGCCCCAGAGGGGGATGTGGAGAGACTTTGGTGAGTGGGGTGCTTAAAAACCTGGAAAACAGTCAGTATAGGGTATCAGAAGCCAAACGCAGCTATTCTGAGTAGTTACACATGTATAAACGTTAATAGCATTTGTAATAACTATAACATACTGCAATACTTCATGAAGGATGATTATCAATTCATGAAGAATGATAATTAGAGGAATCTGAATTTGAAAAAGGCATTGCAAAATAAAATAAGTTTATATAGTCAATCAACCATGCTTATGTTATGATCTAGTCAGTAATGCTTCTGGGACAAAACATTGTATGTCTCAGATGCCAGTGCTGATATTCACTAGAACATATACATACACATGCACAAACACACACACACACTTCAATTCTGCACGGCCAGGTGAGCAAAAGTCTGTCTTGTGCTCATGATATGTGGAGTTGGGTCTCTCAGAATGTATCAGCTTCATTAGCAGCTCCTGGTGCCTGAGGGCTGTTTGTTCTCATTAGAGAGGCTACTGCACGGAGGGGACAGAAACCCAGCACCATTTGGAAACAGAGCCATGGCTGCAGCTGTGTCCACCTGAAGTCAAGCGTGGCCTACTGCTGTACCTGGCATCAGCAAAGAATGTTCCAAAGTTATACAGTGCTATTTTCAAAAGACGAGAAAAAAGGGTGTTTTTATTATATCACATTTTTTTCATGGCTTATTTTTAGGCTGTGTATCTGTGCACATTGTAGATGACGAGCTAGCATCCCATTATTTGTTGAAGTAAAAGTAAAACTTAAAAAAATAAAAGACACTTTTTTTCACTGAAAATTACTTAAATCACTTACCAAAAAAACATAAAGTAACAATATGCAGCAATTATACTTCAGGATTAGGGTTAGGATAAGCAGTTCTACCTTAAAATAACAGCTTTAAAAAAATTGGGGCGCTACAATTACTTTTAATATGGAGAATCGCCTTCTTGCCATAGCAGGGTCCATAGTAATGTATAACTGCTAAATGTAGGATTGCCTGACGCCGCCCGGCTTTTTTCTGTCTGCCGAACTAGTAAGTAGCTTATTTTCCGTCTTGCTTTGTCTTGTGTTGCACTTGCTTGATGTTTGACTGTGTTAGGACAGTTGTTAAGTAACTAGTTTGTTATAATTTCAAAGTCAGCGCATTTAAAGAGATTTCGTAAGTTTTAGCCGCTAGCATATTGTTAGCGAATAGCAATTGATCCGGAATGCTTCTTAATTCAACAACTTTCTTTGAACAGAGTTAGGATTAAAATAACTCAATACTTAAAACACTCAAATTCCGTCTTGAAGTATATATATTTTACAATGATGGATATATATATATATATATACATATATATATATATAATTGTCTGTAACTGTATGGCCTGTAGAGTTTTTCTTTCTTCTTTAATAGAATACAAACATCCTCATAGGTTCATAAGTTGAGGCCCTCTACTTGAACCCACAGAGAGGAAAACCACACCATAAATCAAAGCACTTGCATCTAAACTCCAGGAAATCTTAATGCATCATAATACACCACCGCTTCCCCTATTCCTGATTCACTTGCTTACTTCAGCTATACAATTCTCCCCTACATGTACAACTCAGCCAGCAGAGCATTTGTTGGCATAAAGTAAGTCACAGTGGTTATTTGAGGAACATTCAAGTAATGATTGATGGTTTAGACTGTTATTGTTTTGCTGTCTCAGTGTGATCAAAATGGTTCACTTATGATAGAATTTGACCAAGGCATCATTATTGTGTAGCTATCGAGCCAAGGTGAGAGGTATTTCATAAACAGATTTTGAAAACTGTTTTGTGGGAAATGTATCGTTTAATCATAACTCTGCTAAGGGGTATACCTCCTTAAGTGCGAGGGTGTCACAATTTCTCAGAGTAAGTGGGATTTTACAAATGATGTTGTAAAAACTAAATTAAAGTGAATGGCAACATGAATACAACAAATACAAACTTTTCATGGTGTTTTTCAAACCTAGTTACCTATGCAGTCAAATATAGTGCAGACACATACGCTTTATGCACCAGGCACATGGAAAAGTAAGGAAAATGAAGAAAAGAGAGAGGAAGGGAAAATATAGAAGCAGGGAAACGGGTTGAGTTGAGATATTATTCCTGGTTGATGTTACATTTCTGGCCAATTACTGAGAGCTTTCATAGTGTTTTACAGAGGGTGCTCCCTTACCTAGCAAAAAAATTCAGGACAAAGTTAAATTTTATTCCTGCTCTAACACACTGTTATATATTAAGACTATATATGTTTTTCTTTGCTTTGCATGACTGGAATATTATTCTAATGATTTTTTTTAACTGTGTCTCAGACAATCTTCCCATATGGAAATGAAATGGAGGCAAGGGAGAGGCCTGCTCCGGGCGAGAGCCTGTATTGATCTTGGCAAGGCACTCCTCATGACTGATACCTGGAGCACTGAAGCTCTGACAAATGTAAATAAAGGCCTTCAGCAGGAGCCACACACAGATACAGCACTGTGAGTTTTCATAGGCTCCACATGCCCCGCAGCCTCATCTAATTGCACTGAGCTCCCTCTGAATTACAGGCCAGGGGCAGTGCTATGTGTTGGCCATGGGGTGGCCATGGTGACCCTGTAAATGATCAAGTGCACCATGGAACAAATAACACACAGGGCTATGGTAAAATAAACTTCTGTGAGTGTGAGTGTGAATTAAGATGAATTCAGATGTAATTAGTTTTGAATAACACTTGCTTATTAGCTTACTGTTTTTACATTGTGACTGCTTCATTAGGAACAGTCTAAGACACCAATTACCTTTGTGTGCCAGCCGGTTACTCTGTCCTTATTCTAATCATACTCCTATTATTGGGAATAATAATCTTTCAATATGATATTACTCTTTGCTACTCCCAATAAAACACTGTACTCAGTCATATTGTTACAACGCAACAAGAGTACTATAAGGTGTGGTCCGTTTTTCTAAGCGGGAAAACCTAAGTGCGGGTCAGAAGTGTGTTGGTCACTGTGATAAGTAGCCTAAGCACTGGCAAGTATCTAGCGTGAAATCAATGAACGGAGCTATGTGGTGTAAACGAATTTGTATTTGTGTTATCGAACCGAATCAGAACAACAATACTTCCTCACTCTATGTCATGTGAACCTCAGTTGAGAATGGAAGTATTAAGGTTCAGGTTATATAATGTCACTAAACAAGCCAAGAGGTTCATAATCTTCTCTGTCCTGGCAACTTAGCCCACAGGTATGAGGTATATTTCCAGTCATGGTTCGCCTGTTTGATAAGTAAGTCATAAAGTGGTCAACCATGACTTCCTGTTTTACTGAAGTATACATATTAGGTGACACAGGCCAAATTCCCTCAGTCTTTCATTACTATGGGAAAGACACCAGAACACAGTGGCGATGTGTGACGAAAGGTTGTTGAGCTGCACAAATCAGGAAATGGATAAGAAAATCTCTAAACAGTTGAAAATACCCATTTCCACTATCATGGAAATAATTAAGAAGCTTAAACCGACAGGAAATGTTAAGAATCAGCCTGGAAGAGGACATGTGTGTACACCCCACGCACTGTGAGGAGGATGGTTCAACTGGCAAAAGAATCTCCAAGGATCACAGCTGGAGAATTGCAGAGGTTAGTTGAGTCTTGGGGTCAGAAAGCCTCCAAAACTACCATCAGACCCACCAACATCACCACAAGATGTTATGGAGGGTTGCCAGAAAAAGCCTCTGCTGTCAATCAACAACAAACTAAAGCGCCTACAGTTTGCCAAAGGTAAGTCAGACTTTCAATGGGACCGGGTTATATGGTCAGATGAGACCAAAATAAGGCTTTTTGGCAACAAACATCAAAGGTGGGTTTGGCGTAGACAGAAAGATAGCCATACAGAAAAGCACCTCATATCCATTGTGAAGTATGGTGGCGGATCTTTGATGTTGTGGGGCTGTTTTTCTTCCAAAGGCCCTGGACATTTTGTTAGGATACATGGTATCATGGACTCCATCAAATACCTGCAGATATTAAATGAAAACCTAACAGCCTCCTTCAGGAAGCTTAAAATGAGCCGTGGTTGGACCTTCCAGCAGGAAAATGATCCGAAGCACACCTCAAAATCAACACAAAAATGGTTCACTGACCGCAGAATAAAGGTTTTGCCATGGCCATTACAGTCCCCTGACCTAAACCCCATAGAAAATGTGTGGGATGAGCAGAAGCCGAGTCTACAAGCCTTGACCTCAGAATCTGAAAGATCTGGAGAGATACAGTAGGAATGGTCTAAGATCCCATGCCATGTGTTCACCAACCTCATCACGCATAATACACTGTAAACCCGAACAAGTTCAGAGAACTCAAAACTTTTGATGTAACCGATTACATAAGAAAATTTGAGTACATATATATATTTTTTTAAGTAAACTTAACTCAAAAATTATACATTTTCATTCCTTCATGTATAATTTTTGAGTTAAGTTTACTTAAAAAAAAAAATATATGTACTCAAATTTTCTTATGTAATCGGTTACATCAAAAGTTTTGAGTTCTCTGAACTTGTTCGGGTTTACAGTGTAGGACATTGGTCGGGAACCTATGGCTCGCGAGCCACCACTGGCTCTTTTGCTGACGGCCGGGGCTCTCGGACGAAATGGGTTGGAGAAAAATACGGAGAAAAAAAATCAAGTGTAATCAAGGGATCAGCCTAGGCCTAGTAGAAGGCTTAAATAACAGTCAATACTAGTTCTATTAAAATGACAAGGCTTCGTGGCAAATACGTTGGTGGTCTATCTGAGTTATTTAATTTAACTTTCCACCTCACTTGACTCCGTAACCATAGCCTGCAAAATATTGTTACATTCGCGGCTGGTTGCCATGCCAATATCTAACAAAATCACAGATTTCCCTACATTTCCGTCAACGAGAAAACTTCCATTGTTAAAGTTGATAGGCTAGAGAAAAATATCGAAAAGGAAAAAAACGTATTGTGCATCCCTGGTGTTTCTATCGGCGATTTCGAAATAGAGGTTGCCGACCTGACCTCGTCTGGCTTCTGGGTGGGCAAGTTCAAATCACTGAACGATCAGCTGGAAGGAATCGCACGTCAGCGAGCACAGCTTGCGAGCGAACACAAGTGGGCTGACATGGGAAAGCTTCCATCTCAAGACGAACTGTTTCTAAAAACTTGGAATGAACTGCCCATTACATATCGCACATTGCAATATGTTAGTTATTACTGTGTTACCCATGTTCGGTTCCAATCTTTCTCTCATATGAAAAATATAAAGACGAAGCTGCGCTCGCGTTTAAACGACGAAGGCCTCAATGCTTGCATGAAGCTTCACCTCGCTGATTATGAGCCAGACTACAAGGCCATCAGCAAGTCTATGCAGCACCAGAAGTCGCATTAATCTCTGGTAGGCCTAATGTTCGATTTGGAGTGTTGTGTTGTCAACGTTGTTAACTTCATGTCGTTGTTACGCTGTAACGTTGTTAACTTCTGTCATTTCCCATTGCCATTTACATTTCAAGTTACTAGTACAATAACTTTTAAAACTAGTAGAAAATGTATTAAAAAAACTCTGTTGAATAAAAGTAACTGTTAGTTAAATATCCAAACTTTTTTTTGTAACTGTCTTTTTGTGGCTCTTCTGAGATAAAAAAAAAAATATATGGTTAAAGTGGCTCTCCAGGCAAAAAAGGTTCCCGACCCCTGGTGTAGGAGGACTCAGAGCTGTTATCTTGGCAAAGAAGGCTGCACAAAACATTAAATTAGGGAGTGCCAACAATTGTGGCACACCTATTTTGGAGAATAATATTTATTTGATGTAAAAAAAAAAAAACTTTTTCTTTAAATAATTTAACTTCAATGAAAAGGTAAGATTTTTGTGAATATTTTGAGTAAAAGACCAAGAGGATAAACAGCAAAGACATATTTTTTCATAGCCTGTTTTGCTCATATTCATTAAGGGTGCCAATAATTGTGGAGGGCACTGTAAACTAAAATATCAGTGACACAATGTGCCACGATATCCAAATGGGGACGTTTTACAAAGTATGGAACAAAGTGAATTCCCTGTGTTAAACTGAAAGAGAGGGGAACATATATTGAGAGTTCTTAATGGGTCAAAATGGCTTTTAAATTCTATAAAATGTGTGGTATCAGATTTATGGCCATTTATAGATGTATTTTTGCCAGGATGACTCTGTGGCGTTAGCTGAAATGCCAGTGGAGGAACTGGAATATACAGCAGGCACTGTGTTATTTGGGCATCCCTTCTACTCCGATGGCAGAGAAAGACTTTTTATCCTCCAACTCCCTTAGTTATTTTTTGTCCCCGTTCACTACTGAAGTTTATTTACTGTCTGACAAAGGGTCGGTGTTACTGGATGAAGCCCAGCAAAATTGTATTGATGCTGATGACTGCTACAGTGCTTCTTTGTGCTCTTTCCCCAGCCTTTTACCTCACAAACCGACTGCTGCCCTCCCTGTCAACAATATAGAACGATGTTCATCAAAGAAAAACACAGACAAAACAATCACAACAATTTTCCGTAAACACTAAACAAAAAGGTCGCAACCTCTACATCTGTCACTTGCCCTGGGACTGTTGATTTTGATCTTTGATTTTGCTTGGTCTGTACGTGACCTTGTTGTGGAGAAATTTGATATGTGATCTCCGGAGAAGAATGCACTTCTTTTGTGCGAGTACCCCAGAGATGACACAGGTATGATAAGAGGCCGTACTTTGGCAGGGCAATCTGGCCCTATTGTAACACATCCCAGAGGGTGAGCTGGTGTGGAAGTATCAGTTGTACCAGAGAGGGGGAAAAGGCTCAAACTCTGTGAAAATGCATCTCTAATTGCAGTTCCTGTGATCCCTGTGTGAAGATGCACTTCGATAAAAGTGTTTATTGAGGAACATCCATTTTATTTGGGGAGTATAAGGTCAAACGAAGCAAACTGAGGTGTATTTGGCCCAGGAAACCACACATTGTACACTGTCTGGATTTGACATACACATAATGTGGCGTCAACTGTCAGACTCTCCACCAAAGGGAAGTACCATAAACACCTCCAGTGAATCATGTCTCCGTGCTCCACAGGATAGTGTAAGCACAAGAAGGGGAGTAGGGGTAAAAATCACCTCAGTTCCCGTGCAGTGCATGTCCACAAGACTGAACCCTGGATACACCCTCACATACAATTGTTCAAACAGACTAAATTGTCTGAACAAGGTGACCTACTCCCGACCAAACACTCTCTTGAGCAAGCAGTTACATCCAACACTTGCATGCGCGTACACACGTACTATGGGAAAGGGGAAATCTGTGTCATCCACACAGGGCACATGCTTTACAGACTTTCTGTCTCTGCGGAAGGATGAAATCCCGTAATGATAGAGAGAAACTGTAATCAGTGTGTGACGAACAAGACCTCCCCCCCCCCCCCCCCCCCCACCCCCTACTGTGTTTGGTGGCATGGTGAGCATCACCCCCAGTGTGAACTCTTTACTGGCAGTGCAGTGAGTCAGGTGTCAAGTTTACCCTGAGGTCAGTCCAGCCTGGGAGCAATCTACCTCTCCACAGGGAGAAGGGCCCATGAGAGCCCGGTTAAAGGTTTTTCTGAATGTGTGTGTGTGAGTGTGTGTCTGTGTGTATGAGGAAGAGAGAGTTTTCTTTTTGCAGACTGCTCCCAACCCCTGGTAACCCAGGCGTGACTCAAACACCATCTGGAGCCCAGATGCAGGTTAAAAAGCCTCTTTCTTTCTCTCACATTGTCTTTCATATGAGAGAGAGAGCAAGGGGTAGGAAGGAAAGAGAGAGAGGGAGAGAGAGAGAGAGAGAGAGAGAGAGAATATGAGTGAGTGTGTGAGTCACTATCCCTATGTGTTAATATGCATGCGTGATAACTTGTGTCTTTTAATGTGAGTCTGTATTTTTTTCTCTCTCCTTTGGCTTGAACTGTGCCCCTTCACACAGTGACAACACCTCTACTCTTTCCTGCTGAAAGTAAACTCTGGGGTCGTGACCTGCACATCTCTGACCCCATCTGTTTGTCCAACCTCCAGTGCGAGGGCCAAATGTCAGCTGAGTTCAAGTTCATTAAGAGACACTTTCCCTCCTCACTTTGACATTAAAACTACAGTCAAATGTAGTGAAGGAGATCTTCAACAATTGCCATTAAACAGCTGGTATAATGTATTGTTTTTTCAAATGATGTATTGAAGTAGAAGAAGACTATTCTAATCTTTGAAAAACCACCATAAAGACAAGAAGTTCATTCAAATTTCTTCCAGTCAGTGGGTGTTATATGTTTTTTATTAATGCAGTCAGTCAATTCCTGTTTTCCTGAGTGCATCTTGCATGGCTCCCAGAGTTTACTGGACTCACGATGACTTACAATTAAAAAGTAATTTGGATCGATTCCAGTGAATTTATGTAGTGACTGCCGGGTAAGGGCTGACTAATCATAAACTGGATAGTCTTTTCTCTTTACATTTGATTTATTTGGTTTGTTGTTATACCTTCAAATATATACTTGTGTAATGTATTCTCTCTCTGATCCAGGCTTTAATGTCACAGCATTTAGTGAGGTGGAAAAATAATGTCAAAAACATGTTATACCGTGTCTTCATACTGGTTTCTTTGGTCAACAGTTCAATCAACCCTTTCTGGTAACAAGACTCAAGTTCATCAATAGCACATGGGCTTGAGTTTGTCCCAGTTTAATCCAACACAGTGAAGAGCACACTTCTGAACTCAGGGATTGAATGCAGAAATCTGCGGGGCAGATGCGCCAGTTTCCTTGCTCTGCTTAGAGAGTCAACAGGGATCTTTCCTTCTTCTCCTCTCTGCTGTTTTGTGGTGCCTAACATCTCTTTTTCAAAATCAGAGTGCATGCCTCACCCTCCTCCTGCACTATTCTGGAAGGGCTCTTCTGGTGTTTTTCTTAGCTGGCGGTTTCCCTGGTCTCCCCTGCCTAGTGGCCACTAACTTCAGCTGCTTATCAGTCTTACATTACGGTACAAGGAGGATCAGATGGCTCCTATGTCCTTGTTTTACAGGCAGATGATAGTAAGTGGCAACTGCATGACAACATCATACATATACATGCCATACCTATCTCATTTTCTTGCTTCTTAATGAAAACCATAAGATAAAATGAGAGTCGAATTTACTACAGCATATTACATGGAGTGACAGATAACTGCCAAATGGCTATATTAAATGTGCTAAAAGTATGATATTGAGGAATAGAGGTTTCCTTTTGAGAGTGAAAAGATAATTATGCAAACCAACGTGGTCTTTAGAAGCATTTTCTGACTTTCCTGCCATTAAGCTGTTCAAACCAGCCTTCAAAGTCTCCATCTTAAGTGAAGGCATCACTCTGTTTAATGGTATGTACAGCACAGGGGTTCTTTAAACAAACACCACCCTACAAATGCAACACACATGGAGCCATGTGCAATTGTTGCCAAGGACATTTCTGCTATTCTACTCATCCCGCTCATTGGCGGGTTCACCAGAAGGTTACTTTTCCTCCTTCTTCTTGCTCTCCAACTCTCCCTCCTACTCCTGCTCTTTCTTTCTCACTCTCTATGAGCAAGGATCGCATAACAACATCAAAAAAACCTGGCAGGATCATCGGGGAGAAACCACTTCTGTATGCGTATGCGTGTGTCTGTTTGCTGGAAGAGGGACGGCAGCTTTGATGTGACATTTTTTGTCAAGCAACAACAATTTTCCACTAAAACTGTTCAAGATGGCCCGAGATAGGCCTGCCATTCGCTGTGCTATTCTGAATCCCACAGGAATGCACTAGCAAGACCCTGACATCTCCTGGGGTGTGTATGACCTGTCCCTGTGTTTCACATACTCATCACACACTCTTACGATTCAGACCCAACAAATCAAATCAGGACATACTCTGGGACTCTGCATCTGTAAGGTCTCTCGGTGAGTACGTAGCCAACCACATATCAATCTCAGGAAAACAGCAGTCAGAAATTAATGTTGCAAGAATATGTCCCAATAGAATGAATGCCCAGAGTGAGGAAAGGTAATGGCCTTAATTGCTCACAGTTCCACAGCAAATGAGATCAATTGGTGGTTCTTGTGTGTTATTTCCTCCAACTGTCTAAAAATCACATCATGTTCAATGACTTATAAGACTTTTCAGCGGGAGTGTAATATTCTCTCCTCCTTTTTCTCCTCTTCTCTTAGTAACAGATATGTTTGGAAAGGATTCATCAGGTACTTGAAATCAGTACCAGTAAAATTGGAGAGAGATATGAAAGTAGTGGAGTATACACTGATGGATTGGAAAAACTGAAACGATCCCTCACTCTGGACTAAAGGGGGTAGGGATATTTGTATATGTGCAGTCACAAAAGAGCACATAGTGTCCCACTAAGCTGTATCATAACTTAAGCAACAGGAGGTCTGTCATGTCCTGAGGCTTGCTCTAAATATTTATTGTCTTCGTCAGACACATCTATAAACAGAGGACATTTTCTTTCCCATCTCCTTAAGCCACTGGTAAGATAATGGAAAATAAACACGTGCTAAAGCATTTTGTTTTGGGAGCCAGTATGGACATTGAGTCACATGGTAAGATGTTACCTAAGCAAATAAGGCTGGAGATTATCTCACTGGACAGACAAATATTGACGGAGCAGATGCCCAAATCATCTTCAGGTGTCTCATTACTTTTCTTTGTGATGATAATGGAAGAGACTCAGACACAACACATCTTATCTTCAAGCCTGAAAAAGTAAATGTCTGTTGTGTTGTTGGAGCCCAAGTGGTTATTTGTGGTAAACAGCAAAATGTCATACAATTAATAAAGGGCTAAGCATATACAGTGAAGGGAACCAAATGGCTTTGAAGCTTAATCCACACTGGCCCCCACCCAGTAATGACAACACATTCCAGCTAGCTGCAATTACGGGGGAAATAGTTAATTAAAATGCTAGCCAAGGCTCACATTCTCTGGCCATGTCTACATTTCATTACAATGCAACAATATTTTTGTCAAGGCATATGGTAGCCACTCCCATAGTATATACCAACAGTTACATACAATATTTTTGGCTCAGAGTGCTTTCACATTTGTCCTACTTTCTATCTTTAGGTCTGCCATTCAGTCTTTCGCTTGCCTGAAATTAATTGAGCGAGCCAGGCCTATCCCAATAAGCATTTCTGTGAAAGCAGAAGAAGTGCATTAGCACATTTCATCAATGTCCAGCCAAGTCGCTGGTCTGGGGAACTCATAACAATCATGTTTAATGACAAAAACTCACCAAGGTCAGAAAAGGGCCAAGATTCAGCCCTCATCACTTGCCAGAAAAAAAGAAGAGGGAAAAAAAGTCTTATTCACAAAAACCCTTTCTGGAGTGACTGGATCATATTAGTTTTAATGAATATGTTAAATGTAGGAGAGACTGTGATGTAATCACTCTTCACAAAACTAAAATTTTGTTTACAAAGTGAAGACTGGAGTCTCCAATATATGAGGTCCTCAAAGAGAACTGAAGCGTTTTATGGCTTTTTTGCTCTATAAACTTTTTCAGAATGTAAAGCTGACAGATGACACAGCTATCAGAGTCTGATTCAAACCATTGAATGACTTGAAGGTTTCTGTGAAAAATATGCTGGGTGTGAAACGGCTAATGCCACACATTTTAACAGGATTGGAAGGCGAGCAAGAGTTGGGTATAAGACAAATGAAAGTTCACTGTCCAAACACATGGACACTGGACAGCCTCTCTAGAATATTCAGACTCTGGCATCTAGGATTTATGTTTCTTGCAGATGTCAGATGACAGCAGTCAGATGCTAAAATCTTCATATAGAGACTACATACCCTTCATACAGCACTGTTTGACAATAATTTATCTGAAAACCTGAAGACGAACATAGATCACACAGATATATGGTTCAAGGGGAACAATTTTAAGAAGAAAACATAGTAAAAATGAATGGAAAAGAAATAATGATTAATCCAGTGCATTTGCTAGACATTGAAAGCTTGGAAGCCAATAGTAGGGCGAAGTGGATCCTGTCTAACTACCAAGGCAGTTTTGACCAATTATTTGGCATGTATTAAAGCCTTATACTAGGTGCCAGTTGTAGACCACCTTTGACCCTTCTGGAATGTTCTTGCGCATGTCTTCGTGTGAGGGTCCCATGTTCTGGTGCCCTGTTAGCCTAAGGGGGTGACCCAAGACATGTGCACGTGTAAAAGGGTAGGCCTCAAAGGCCACGAACAGGTCATTACATACCCTGGGCATTCAAATACTGTACACACAGGGGGGAAAGTGGCCTGTTTTCATTACTAAGGAACGGAATGGAGAGAAAAACAGAAAGAGTGAACATAAACAGGGGGAAAAATCCCTATTAAAGACGGTCCAGATGGTTTGCAAAACCTTAGTATCTCTTAACAGCTCCCAATGCACAAAACAGATATACAGCCGCGGAAAAAATTAAGAGACCACTTCAAAATTATCAGTTTCTCTGGTTTTACTATTTATTGGTATGTGTTAAAGTAAAATGTACATTTTTGTTTTATTCTATAACCTACTGGCAACATTCCTACCAAATTTCAAATAAAAATATTGTCATTTAGATCATTTATTTGCAGAAAAATGACAATTGGTCAAAATAGCAAAAAAGATGCAGTGTCTTCAGATATCGAATAATGCAAAGAAAACAAGCTCATATTCATTTTTAAACTACACAATACTAATGCTTTAACTTAGGAAGAGTTCAGAAATCAATATTTGGTGGAATAACCTTGATTTAAAATCACAACTTTCATGTGTCTTGGCATGCTCTCCACCAGTCTTTCACATTGCCGTTGGGTGACTTTATGCTACTCCTGGCGGAAGAATTCAAGCAGCTCGGCTTCTTTTCATGGCTTGTGACCATCCATCTTCCTCTTGATCTCATTTCAGAGTTTTTTTTATCGGTCTCGAAATTGGGCTGGCCATGACAGGGTCCTGATCTGGTGATACTCCATCCACACCTTCTACCTACCGTCTATCCTACTCCTCTCTATTCCTAATATTCGAAAAACCCGGCCCGGACACCTTACATTTTTTAATCATTTAAAGGATTCAAACTCAGACTTTATCTCTTGATCGAGAAATTCGCCATCAGGATTTGAGGCCATCTTCAAACGTTTTCTAAAAACAACTCTGCTGGATTTAACCTACAGCCTACTACTGGATTAAACCTCCGACTCTCGTCTTTATTGACGCATTCGTCATCCGCATTAAGAAGAATCTCTCTGCCGGACTATCACTAAAATCCAGGTAACCCTTAGGGGAGCTAAAAAAAAAAAAAAAAAAAAAAACTTTTCTTGTCGACTTTTTTTTTTTTGCGGTGGAAAACACCTGCAATTACTATAACTGGCGCTGTCGTTCTTTTAACAGAAGGCAGAAGAAGAATTTTATGGTTTTTGCTTCTTCCTGTGAGCTCGGAGTTGTATAGATCACTAAACTAAATGTATCACTACTTGTCCTCATTTGGACTCTGAACAGCTAGCAAGTCTAGCAAACAAACACCAGGTAAAGCTTAACGTTTAACTACTTCACCGCGAGTCACCGCGTCATTGTAGCAAACAAAACACATTAACGCAAGTTTTGCCTGCCATCTGACATCACCACGATGCCTCCCGTCAGTGGTGCACCTGGATGTGACTCCTGCCTCCTACTCATCCAGCAGGTAGTAGAACTCGAAGTCAGGTTAGCGACGCTCTACCAGATCAAGCTGGATGAGCAGTTAATTGACTCCATTGTCTCCGTGGGTCCTCATCACACACACACACACACTGGACATCTCAATCCCTCTCCACCCTGCATGCACACAAACCCAGAACACATACTGATGGGGACCCAGCCCACCCTGCCTGTAAACTCCACTCCTCACCAGCCATGGAGAACAACAGGCAAAAGCAAGCGGGATGGAAGACGCTCGGGACGACACACTGAGCCAGGCCCACCCCTGCAACTGAGGAACCGCTACACTGCACTGATGGATCAGGAGGAGCCTCCTGGGCCTGATGACTCCCCTCCTCAGCCCGCCCCGAAACGCCCCTGCAGACCAGCTCCAGAGCAACACCAGCATCGCCCACGCCGCCCTGCTTCCCATCCTGGGCCCTCAACACAGTCATCATCCCCTCAACGATTTCTCCCGCTGGATGTGACAACCACCACTCTGGTCATCGGCAGCTCCATGGTCCGAGATGTCCACATCCCCCCTTCGACAAGCGGCCCCTGCAAGGTCCACTGCTTCCCCGGAGCCAGGGTCTGTGACATTCAGCGTAGACTCCCCAGCGTCCTCGCTGGCTACACCAAGGTTAGCACCATAGTTGTACATATAGGTACAAACGACATCAGGGCAAGACTGTCAGAAGCCCTGAGGGCAGACTTCAAAGCACTCCTCACCACCCTCGCAGACACAGGAAGACAGATCGTCATCTCTGGGCCTCTCCCGACCTACCAGAGAGGTGTGGAGAGATGGTCCAGACTGTTCGAACTCCACACCTGGCTGCAAGCGACCTGCGCCTCATCAGGCACTAGCTTTGTTAATAACTTTGACTTGTTCTGGGAGAGGCCCAGCCTGCTGAAGCATGATGGCCTCCACCCGAACCGGAGCGGAGCCAGTGTGCTGTCAGACAACATAAGGACCACCCTAAGGAACTGACATCCTGTAGAAAACATCACAGACTCATGCCCCCCAGGTAGTAACTCTAACACTTTCTATGAAAATGATTCTGAATCTGTCAATGTTTTCTACAGAGCATTATATGATTCCACTACCTCAGAACAGGCTGCTTCATATAATTTTATGGCATGCACCTATAATCCTATTCCAGTTTTAATCTCTACTCGACGCCTAATTAAAAACAAAGGCCATAGTTACAATAGTAAAAATAGAAGCCCAGCAAATATTCTATCTATACCCCAGCATATTCCTCCTTCCTGTGACCCACTATATCCAGAAAATATTTCAATGGCAATACTAAATATTAGGTCACTATCAGGCAAAACATTTCTCATTAATGATCTTATATGTGAACATAAATTAGACTGTGTGTTTTTAACAGAAACCTGGCTAAACATAAATGGGTCTGCAGCTCTTATTGAAGCGTCCCCTCCCAATTACAGCTTTTTTAAGTCCATTAGAAATGGTAAAAAAGGGGGCGGGACAGCCACCATAGCCACGGATGCCCTGTGCTGCAGGAGCATCTCCTTCGATGAGTTTGCCTCATTTGAATATCATGCCATAGTTCTTAAGTGCCAGCCTCCTGTTCTGTCAGTAACTGTGTATAGGCCACCCAAGCGATGTCCCACTTTTCTAACAGACTTTTCAGAACTACTCTCCATTATCCACACAAACTACGATAAGATTATTATCACTGGCGATTTTAACATACATATTGATAATGTGAACGACTCAAAGGCCCGGGATTTTATGAATCTCTTAAATTCCATGGACTTTACCCAACACATCACTGAACCCACTCACAACCGTGGCCACACCCTTGATCTAGTTATTACAAAGGGTCTTATGACTGTTATATCGTCTATCTGTGACCTTGCTCTTTCAGACCACTTTTGTATTTTCTTTACAGCACTGGTACCTAAAGTTAAAAATAGTGCCGAAAGTCTTATTAAGAAACGCTATCTTAACTCTGCAGCAGCTGAAAATTTCAAAATAATGATAACTAGACAAGACATAACTAATACAAAAACGCCAGAGGCGGGGCCATCATGTGTTAATGATCTAGTAACTACTCTAAATACAAAATTAAGGACAGCACTTGACTCTGTAGCACCATTGAAACAAAAAAAGGTTTTAACCAAACAAAAAGCTCCATGGAGAAATGAGGAAATTATTAAACTTAAGAGATCCTGCAGAAGGTCTGAGCGTACATGGAGAAAGACCAAGCTACAGGTCCACCTTGATATTTTTAAGGATCAACTCTCAGTTTTTAATAAAGCTATAAAAAATGCTAGGAAGGATCATTTCTCTAAGTTGATATCTATAAACTCTAACAATTCCAGAGTCCTCTTTTCAACAATAGATAGCCTTATAAACCCTGCACCCAAAGTAGATGATAGTCTTTTTTCCACCTCCAAATGTGAGGAAGTTGCAGCATTTTTCAGGGATAAGATAACAAACATTAGAAATAATATTGCTCAAGAAATTCCAAATGTTTTGTTTTCCGATCCCCCTCCACCATGCAGTACCAGTATTAGCTTTTTTGCACTGACTGATATAGAAACGCTGAACAAAGTAGTGTCACAAATGAAGCCGTCTACATGCTCTCTTGATCCCATTCCCACCAAATTTTTTAAGATCATCTCTGACTCTGTGTCTAAGGACATTCTAGCCATTATTAACTGTTCCTTGCTTACAGGTGTTTTCCCATCAGAACTTAAAACTGCCCTGGTGAGACCACTGTTGAAAAAAAGCAGTTTAGACTCTTCTGTTCTAAACAATTATAGACCAATCTCCAACCTTCCTTTTCTTAGCAAAATCCTAGAAAAAATTGTCTTTAAACAGTTAAATATTTTCCTAGATGCTAATTGTGTCTTTGACACTTTTCAATCTGGTTTTCGATCCTATCATAGCAAAGAAACGGCATTAGTCAAGGTTGTAAATGATCTCAGGATTAATGCTGACTCCAAAAAGCTATCTGTCCTGGCCCTTCTGGATCTTAGTGCAGCCTTTGATACTGTTGATCATGATATCCTTATTGACAGACTTGAAAATTGGGTTGGCCTAGCTGGTCCAGTCCTAAACTGGTTTAGGACCTATCTAACAGGCAGGGAATACTTTGTTGCCCTCGGAGACCACAGCTCCAAAAACATTTCTATGACCTGTGGGGTCCCTCAAGGATCCATTTTAGGGCCCTTACTTTTCAGTCTTTACACGCTACCCCTTGGTAGTGTAATAAGGAGGCACAACATCGACTATCATAGTTACGTGGATGACACCCAGCTCTATATTTCTGTAACACCCAACAATTACAGCTCTATTGATTGCTTGGTAAATTGCATTTCTGATATAAATGTATGGATGTCACAAAACTTTCTCCAGCTCAACCAAGATAAAACAGAGGTATTAGTCATTGG
This sequence comes from Sprattus sprattus, assembly GCF_963457725.1. Classification (NCBI taxonomy): domain Eukaryota; kingdom Metazoa; phylum Chordata; class Actinopteri; order Clupeiformes; family Clupeidae; genus Sprattus; species Sprattus sprattus. The sequence goes on from NC_137924.1 coordinate 35,871,038, forward strand.
TGAAAGAAATGAAAGAGATAAACTATCTGCACATTTAAAAACACTAGCACTTAACACCAAGCACCAAGCCAGAAACCTAGGTGTCATATTAGACTCAGATCTCAATTTTGAAACCCACATCAAAAATATAATTAAAACATCTTTTTATCACTTAAGAAACATTGCTAAGGTGCAACCGTTTCTCGCTCAGGCTGACACCGAAAGACTGATGCACGCGTTTATCACAAGCAGGCTAGACTACTGTAACTCTCTTTTGTCTGGTCTACCAAAAAAAGCCATTAGTCAACTACAAACCATACAGAATGCAGCAGCGCGAGTCCTCACTAAAACAAGACGGAGAGCGCACATCACACCAGTATTAAAAACCCTGCACTGGTTACCTGTTAGTTCTAGAATAGATTTCAAGATTCTCCTACTAGTCTATAAATCACTCCATAGTCAAGCACCTGAATATATAACAGACATGCTCTCAAGGTACACACCCAGTAGAACCCTGAGGTCCTCCGGCACTGATCTCCTAATAGTACCAAAAGCCAGGACTAAGAGACATGGGAGAGCAGCTTTTAGCTTCTATGCCCCCAGCCTTTGGAATACTCTGCCAGAATACCTAAAAATGGCTGAAACGGTTGATACATTTAAACATACACTCAAGACATACCTCTTTGATCTGGCTTATCACTCACTGTAAAAATGTATTAATTTAACATATTTGAAACATTTATTTATTTACGAATCCGTGTCTCTTTACAAGTGTTTGTAACCCCCAATTAAGTACCGCTACATCAAATGTGTTTCCTGTTTGCCGAGTGGATGCATGTACAGCCCCGGCAAACAGAACACAATAGAAAACAAAATGCCCTGTTGTCATGTGATGCTCTGTTGTCATGTGATGCTCTGTTGTCATGTGATGCTCTGTTGTGATGTGATGCTCTGTTGTCATGTGATGCTCTGTTGTCATGTGATGCCCTGTTGACATGTGATGCCCTGTTGACATGCGTTATGTGATGCCCTGATGTCATGTGACGCCCTGTTATCATGTAAAATGTATCTATTTTACATTTATGGAACGTTTACTTATTTATCTATCTATGTCTCTTTACAAGTATTTGTAACCCCCCCCCCCCCCCCCCCCCTTTATTTCCCTTCTTTCCTACTGTGAGGCGCATTGTGTTACCTTTGCGTATGAAATGCGCCGTACAAATAAAGTTTGATTTGATTTGATTTGACCTTTACTGGCCTGGCTGTGTGGCATGGAGCATTGCCCTGCTGGAAAAAACACTTCTCAGAGTTGGGGAACATTGTCAGAGCAAAAGGAAGCAAGTTTTTCTTCCGGGACAACGTTGTACTTTGCCTGGCTGAGGTTTGTAAAAGACCATAAGGATTGAACCAAAGCGGACTGGAGGGTCTCCTAGTTCGTCTTCTCTGATGAGTCCAATTTCACAGTAGGTGCAAGACTCTGTGGCTTGTAGGCCTCTCCAGGTCTCCGTCTAACCATCAGACGACCATGTGTTGGGCAAAGCTGAAAATTGGACTCATCAGAGAAGACGAACTAGGAGACCCTCCAGTCCGCTTTGGTCCTGCTTTCTCAACAGACCCCCTACAGTAGAGCACAACACAGACAAACACAATAAGAATACAAGCAGTATTCATTCCAGTGTTACAAACTTAAACATACCTACTGATATGTTTAGTTTTTATGCATTTTGTGCAAAATGCCCTCATTCTATCCATCTTCAAAGTCAAATCCAAATGAATATGGTGCCAGATTTACTAACCTTGATTGTAGCTGGCTCAGGAATGGGTGTCCACTTGATCTAGTGGACCCGTGCCAAATCAGGGTAACATCGCTGTCTCCTGGAAAATAAATGTGGAATGTCATTGGTGGACCATGAATATGAGTTCTAAATAAGGTCCTAGGGTAATGGAGTTATATAATGTTATTAATATAATGGAGTTGGTCATGGACACGAGAGGCATGCCAGCATTCTTGCACAGGCTTCTGACCTCACCTTGACTCTCATCAGATTGTCTGGGTCCTGCAAAAAAGATGAAGAGTTGGGAGTCTTTGATGAAGACCCAGTGGTTCTTTTCAAAGTCAATGCATCTTTTTTGGATTAAGGAGACGTGGAAAGGGCAGGTGCTTGGCTGCCAGACAACACCAAGCTCACGTTTAAAAGATATAAACGGGATGTGTGTGTGTGCGTGTATGTGTATGTGTATAGATATATATGTGTGTGTGTGTGTGTGTGTGTGAAAGGACAAAGTGTAGATAGATAAGGAACATACAATGTGAGTGATTGTGTGTATGAATAGGTGTGCCCTTTCTGAATGTGTACATGTACATGTGGTTGTGGTTATAAAGAAATAAGCTTCATGTGTGTAAAACACTGTGTATGTCTTGTGTGTGTGTTTCAGTGTGTGTGTGTGTTTCTGTGCAAATGTGAAAGAAAGATTCCTGAATTAGGAAAATCGGTGGGGATTAAGATGCACTGAATTAGTGTGAATGTCTTGTGTGTGTGTGTGTGTGTGTGTGTGTGTGTGTGTGTGTGTGTGTGTGTGTGTGTGTGTGTGATTGTGTGTGTGTGTGTGTGTGTGTTCAGTGATGCACTGAATCAGTGCGTTTGTTTACATATGAATGCACAATAATGGGTGCATTGGTGAGTTGTAATGCTTGGTGGACTATTCTCAGAGAGACAATTAACACATATCCTCTACAGTCACGTACACACACACACACTCACACACACACGCACACACACAGGTACTAACTCTCATAGAGCTCCCAGCAGTGTTATTGTAGCCTCATAAAAACGCTGTTGCCCCATGCCTGACTCAGTGACCCCGGGGTAACATCCACAGTCGCCTGTTTTCTGCAAAAACACCAGGAAATAGTTATGCATAAAATTACTTGGCTCACCCTCAGGAGACACAAGTAATACACTCATTCTCCGTCACTCCCTCTGTCTCTCGCTCACTCTCACTCTCTCATTCTCATGCTCTCTCTCTCTCTTTCTCTCCCTGTCTCTCTCTCTCTCTCTCTCTCGTGCACACACGCACAGACACGCACACACTCTTTTGCCCCGTTATTGTTATTTCACCTCTTTTTCAAACAGTGGCTGTGTAAATATGGCCGCCGACTCAGGGGTCTCATTTGGAGTGCGCCACCCGCGACGCCTCGCTCCGCTCTCAGCCCTCACCCTGGCCTGCCCACACACTGTTGACAGAACGTGGCCGCCAGGGGAAACTGAAGAGGTCAGACTCATTTGGTGCGCTGGGGCTGGATGTGCCGGGGGCCCATGGATGAGAGCGCGCTTAGGCTGGGTGTTTTCACTGTAACCTCTCCTCTAATTTGAGAAAATATGTCTCTCTGTGGGCAGAGTGTTCCGGGGCTCAGAGTGGGCTAATCAGTGTGTCTAACTAATTCATGCCTAAGCACACAGACCGTCAGGGCTTCTCACTGTGTCTTGTGTCAATATAGGAACCATCGGCGAAAAGGAAGGAAAAAATGAAAATACAGGCCTGCATGTGCTTCCAAAGCCCGCTTCTGAAGGTTCTGAGGCTGTGTTATTCTGCTAATCCATACCCTCATTTTTTTCTCTCTAATTCAACTTCCCCAACAAAGTGCTTATATGTTTTCCATTGCTATTTTTTACTTTTTCCTGAAACTTTAAACTTTTAATGCGCACTACCCATAAATGTTGAAGAAGTGGGATTTTTTCCCCTGAGTCTCAGACACTGGAGAATTGCCCTGCTATTGTGCTGGTTCTGGGTTTAAGCTCTGGAACTCCTTAGTAATTACAGGCGGCTATGCTGAGCTCCCAGCTCCAGA
>NC_137924.1:35879866-35892366 GCF_963457725.1 Sprattus sprattus
CCCTGTGCTCTTATCTACTGATAGCTGAGAGCCATTCACCCAGCCTTACAAGCTCAACAGTGTTCCCATGAGCTAATCTGGCGCAAGTTAGACACACACATTAACACACACATGCACTCACTCACTCACTCACTCACTCACCCACTCACACACACACATGCACAAACACACATTCATACACACAAACAAAAAACTGTGCACATCCACAAACCTCCGCATATGCACATAGATATGAGAACTAAAATAGAATAGAAGGAATAGTCTAAAATATCTTTGATTATCTATCCTAACTTTATCTGCCAGTTTCTGCCTCTGTCATAAAATGGATGCTTATAAATCTTTTATTTTTAACCTTGCGGAATGCTTCTATGCTTATCATAAGTTCTCTGTGAAAATCCATTCTATCCTTACAAAATATAGACATTCCGACTTAATTAGCCGAACTCTGTTTTTCTTCTAATTGCACTTATTTACATATATTCAAATCAGTAGAAGAGAAAGCAGGAATCAATCAGGACAACATCACCGCCATCTAGTGGACAAGCTCAGGAACAAAGGTGTTCAGCAGGATGCTATAAGATAGCTGACTAAAGATAGCGTGTTAAATCAGATCCGGGGCTAGTTCTATGTTAAGTACTCAGGGTCTGATGGGGTAGACACACTGGTCCTAGATCAGATGGTGGGAGTGTTCTGTGCCTTCAAAATACAGCAGCCTGCAGCTTAGGAACCTGAACAGGACGGAGACACTGGTGCTGGGTAGATGATCGACACATTGTGTGTGTGTGTGTGTGTGTGGTGTGTGTGTGTGTGTGTGTGTGTGTGTGTGTGTGTGTGTGTGTGCGTGTGTGTGCGTGTGTGTGCGTGTGTGTGCGTGTGTGTGCGTGTGTGTGTGTGTGTGTGTGTGTATGCAAGTGTGCATGAATGTGTGTGGGTGTGTGTGTGTGTGTATACAGCTGTATTACTTTGGTTACTAATTATCTATAATTAACAGCTGCTCTGTAAAAAACGAAAGTAAAACACTAGACCAATAAAACCCAAAGACAAACCCAAAGAAAGCCTTGGTGTTAAGTGTAATCCACATGTCTCCCAAAGAGCACACAGAGAAACGTCAGGAGGTCCCTGCTGGCTGAAATGAGAGGTAAGCAACAGGCTGAGTCTGATTAGAGAGATACCTATGAACCCTATGGGGGGATGAACAGACAAGCCTGATGCAATGTGGATACACAATAAAGACATGGACATATTACGCAATTCCACAGCTGCCTTACTGAGCATCTCTCACACACACACATACACACACACGCACGCACACACGCACACGCACACACACACACGTACACACATACACACGCACACACACACACACACACACACACACACACACACACACACACACACACACACACACACACACACACAGACACACACAAATACACACACACACACACACACGTACACATATACACATACACACACAGATAACTATGATAAAAGTGTGAACACACACAGGGCATGTAACTGTGGTCTCTTAAAACTATTTTCTTTTACATTCCTCTTGGCATATCTGTTTACAAGAAAAATGTGGTCAAACTGAAAAAAGCTTGCACATAAGAGGGTGTCTTGCCGCCTAATAGTCACCGAACATAAAGTAAATTGTGATCATGTTCCTACCACACAGGCATTTTTATGATGACCTATTAAAATAACATCACAAAAAAAGGAAGGTTTAATGGTTCTCTCTCACACACACACACACACATGTAAACACACAAACACAAATACACACAAGCCTTCAAACAAACACACATGATGGAGTACGAAGATTCACACTCGGCTCTTATTAATGACAGGTGTGAAAAGGAATGCAATGCGTTGTGATTCTACATATGGAGTACATACTGGAGTATATGGGAACTGCACTGGCGTACTGTAACAAGGCCAAAGGTCACGACCCTATTGAGGGAGACAGATGGGAGATAGCTGATGGGTTTCCTCTGAGGTGACATCAACACCCCAAAGTCTACCTCTTTTATTGAACTGGGCCACTCTGACCCGCGGCAGCAGGAGTTCCCGGTCCACACATCCTCCTAAAGCTGGGATTTTGGGACGCCTCGACATCAATCTGCCCCAAACGCACTGTGGCCCGCCACGCCCGGCCAGGGCTGGGTGCCATCCGGGGCCTTTTCCCACCCCCGGGGCAGGGTGCTGGGGCCCAAGCCTTAGTCATTTAGAGCACGCCGCTTGCTGCTCCATTAGGAGGGGCAGCCCAAAGCCAGGTGAAGGTCTGGCAAAATAATCAGGCACTTCAGAGGAAGCGGACAGCTTTAACGACTCAGCGGCAGCGGCATGTGTGAGTGTGTCTGTGTGTGTGTGTGTGTGTGAGCACGTGTGTGGGTGTGTGTGCGTGTTTGTTAATAAAGGCGGAGTGAAGGGATAAACTCCCTAAAGTCCCTCATTAATCTGTAGAGGCTGCTCCTTCACACATTGGGTGCAGGTGTGATCTGCCGTGCTTCTGAGCTAAGGTAAGGCACTGTATTTACACAAGAATGCCTGCCTGCCTGAGTGTGTGTGTGTGTGTGTGTGTGTGTGTGTGTGTGTGTGTGTGTGTGTGTGTGTGTGTGTGTGTGTGTGAATGTGGGTGAGCTTGCTTAGGCAAATAAATTCCTGACCCAGGAGGGGGCCATTTTTGTGGGTACGAGGGTGTTTTTTTCCCCCCAGAAAGGCGTCTGTGTTGCTTTTAATTGCCCCACATGCCCCTGGGGCACCTCGTCTCCAATGTGGGCATAGTTTGGAGGTCCCCAGGGGGTATACAGTACAGAGAGGGCCACTTCCTTTCAGCCCCTTTGGCCCCACGAGTCTACGGCAGCATGCGGTCTCGGCTCTGAAGGGCCCCACTACAGCCTGAGGGCCAACATACCACAGGCTCAAGAGCACTGTAGACACACACGTAGACACACACACACACACACACACACACACCTGATGTATGTACACTACAGACAGCCATACACACAGACCTGCTTCATGAACACACAGCCACACACACACATGCACACACCTGATGTATGTACACACAGAACGGCTTCATGTACACAGCACAGATACACACCTGATGTATGTACACTACAGAGAGCCACACACACACACACACACACACACACACACACACACACACACACACACACACACACACACACACAGTCACACACACACACGAGACACACACCTCTGCATATCTTGGTGCAAAATGCACTTCAACAACCACACCAAAACCAATGCTGCCATAACTTAACACATGTTTCCTCTCAGAACACAATGACCTAAAAAACACTAACATCTTGAAGCATTGCCAATTGCATATGGGCCATTCTACCGAATTCGTGTAATATGCAGTCCCTGAACAATAAAAACTATTTACAAAACAATTAGGTATTTAGGCATAGATATTTAATTAGAAAATGTTATGGTCTATATAAACCCAATGCATTACATGAGATAGTGATAAGCTAAATATATACAAAATCATCATTTATAGGGTACTTTCTATTGGGAAGTAGCTGTCCCCAACCCTGACATCTAAATTTCAATGCCTTTAAATAACACTTTTCAATTTTTTTAGATTTTTTTCAATGATTTAATTTCAAAGATCTTTATGATTGGGTTGAAACAGAACTTGGAATATTTAGATTTATTGTGGGTTTAATTTTTAAATCAATTTACTATACTCAAAAAATCATGTCCCTAGTTTTCATGTCACTACCGAAACACAAGAGTTTTAGTCCATTGGCTGAGCCTGTGTTTTAGCCACGACTCTGCATTTTTGACCATGCAGTGATACTGCATCTCTGTCCCTCATGGTTGAATGGTAAGTAGCTAAATCCCATAGTTTTTATATAAATGTGTTCCAAAGTCTGAAAATCGACGTGTAACCTTAAGAATTGTCACTACCGAAACGCATGTTTTCTTCAATTAAGTAAACCTTTTGGGGTTTCATGGAAAATCTTATGTTTGTATGTGTGTTCACCTTTTCAAAGATGTGTTTGCAAGCCGTGTGCTTGCTAGAATTCTTTATTTATGCTTAAAGTTAGCTAGAATTGTCACTACCGAAACAGTCACTACCGAAACATATGGTAGTGACCTGATGATTTCGGTAGTGACAAAATGAAATGGTAAGTAGTTAAATCCCATAATTTTTAAATAAATGTGTTGTGTGGACTAAAGAGCGGCCCAGAGCACCTTTTGGAAGATTTTGGGAGAGAAATGAACATCCATCCAACAGTGCAGTCACTACCGAAACACTGGATGTCACTACCGAAACAGTGCAGCACTACCGAAAAACAGGATGTTTTGTAAAAAATTAAGTATATTGAGTAATCAACTAAAATGTTATGATACTGATTGGATTAATGTATGTTCAATGTCATCAATCAAGAACTCTGGAATCAATATGATCAGTATTTTGCATTTTACAAAGAAATATTGCACTTAGATTTTGATGAATTCTATAAATTGAACTTGAAAATTTGGTAAATAATTCATTTTTATGGATTTCATTGTAAAAACCTTCAAGAAATATTTGTAAAAATACCCTTCAGAGAAAGGAAGAAAACACAATCTGAACAGGTCAATAATAATACTTTTTTACTATAGTAAATGTGATGTTTCGGTAGTGACAATTTTTGGAAGAGGTAAAACGTTCCAACACATTCTGAAAATACAATATAAAAATTGACTGTTCTTTTGCTAGATATGTGTACTTTAGATATGGTACAATATACATACGGACAAAGTTTTGGGAATAAAACATAAAAAAAATCCAAATATTTCCGACCTGACTTTGCACCAATTCGGTAGAATGGCCCATATACAAAATGTTGCTGTGTCCTCCAGTTTGGCATAGATTTCCTGTAGTGTTGCATTGAAAAAAGAGAAAAAACACAGACAAACATTTCTTTGGACTACAGTAATAAAGTTTGTAATATGACAGTAAACAAATAATTCTAAAATGCTGAAATATGTCTATCCAAGCCAAGACTCTGCTGACAGTGTTCATATGTCGGTTTCCCTCTTACAATAGATGTCACAATTGACAAGTGCTGTAAATTTACTTTACTGTAATTGCAAATACAGTAAATGAGTGTTTTCTCAGAAACCTAAAATAAGATTTTTGGGGGGGAAATTACGTAATATTTGATCAAGAAACAAGTCACAAACACAACAGATTTTCGTCAACATCGTAACTTAAAAATCTTTGTGCATGCCTTATCCAGGCCTGGATGTCTTCGGAGGCTATGTCCAATTGTCCATACATCCAGAGGCAATTGCCTCTAAAAGTGACATCTGGTCATAGACCTTCCATCTCCATGCGGAGAAAAAATCTCAATGGGGCTAAGGAAAGGAGAGTACAGGGGCAGGAATAGGGACACCATCCTAGGATGCGCTGCAAACCACCCTGTGACTTGGTGGGAGTTGTGAAAGGCCACAATATCCCATACAATCACTAAAGTTGCTACTGTAAATTCTGCCTGTCTAGCTGCATTTCAAAAAAGGAATTCCATGCCAATTCATCAAGAACTATGGTGCACAGGAAAACAAAAATAATAATAATTAAAATAAAATGCTAAAATAAGAATATTTTTTCTTATTTAAACATATTACTTCATTTGTCAGTCCAAATGCAAAATATTTCCATCTACAGTGATCTAAACTACTGATAAGTTAGGTTTTGAACTGAAAGTTAACTGTTTTGAACAGAGTATCTAAACATGGGTAAAATATGCTGTAGTTGCACAGCGTTTTGCCGGGAGTGAACATTGACTGGGACAGGTATCCATGAATTTTGGAAGAAGGTGTCATTGCCAGCATTTGTATCTAAGCATAGGGGCAAGTATCCACAGTTTGGTTCACATGGTCTACTGGTATGCTCAATGTGTTAAGTGTTTTGGGAATGTGAACATGGTTTAGGTAAATTGACTAAAACGAAAAAACTGTAAATATTCAGTTATTGAAACGAATGCTCAGGTAGATGTCTAAACGGCTGTTAATATGTGCCTGTTAGTTGTCCGGTCTCTTGACAGTGCCCTACTATGACATAAACAAATATGGATTAAATGATTGATATGTGAACATCCTCATGCACACACACACAAACACACACACACACACACACACACACACACACACACACACACACACACACACACACACACACACACACACAACACACACACACACACACACACACACACACACACACACACACACACACACACACACACACACACACACACACACACACACACACACACACACACACAATAAGCTAGGCAAAACATATGAAGGTATTTAAGCATTCCCATATACAAACAGACAAGCCAACACAATCATATGAATCTGATGGATAGACAACATCAAGTTCACCTTCCACACTAACACACATGATCTCTCTTAGTAATTCATCAACCCAAATAATCACATATTTTGTGTGTGTGTGTGTGTGTGTGTGTGTGTTTGGGGTGGGGTCTGAATAACCAGAATAGAGAATAACCAGATGTCTTGTGTTTATATACAATCAAAAGATTTTTCTTTCCCCTTACATTACATGAGTATGTGGTACAAGTGTGCGGCTGAGAACATGTCTGTGATGGTGGGTGGGTGTGTGTGTGTGTGTGTTTGTGCATGTGTGTGTGTGTGTGTGTGCGTGTGTCCGTGTGTGTGTGTGTGTGTGTGTGTGTGTGCGCGTGTGCATGTGCGTGTGTCCGTGTGTCCGTGTGTGTGTGTGTCCAGGGACATGTGTGTTCGCAGTAGGTTGCCAAATGAATTCCCCATTAAAACAGTTGGGATTGCTTTAGATCAGCCACTGCCCTAAGTGTTCAAATAACACACACCATCATCAAGAATAGCACTGCTGATTACAACACACACACACACACACACACACACACACACACACACTCGCGCACACGCACACACAAACACACACACACACATACACACGCACGCACACACACACACACACACACACACACACACACACACACACACACACACACACACACACACACACACACACACACACACACACATACACACACAACACACACACATGGACAAAAGTCTGCTTCACAGAACTAAAACCAGAGCCCTTACAGTAATGGTGACGGCACTGGCGGGTTTTCTTGCGAGTCCCTCTAACCATGCACCACCCGGGCCCTTCCCTCCATCCATGCACCACCCGGGCCCTTCCCTCCATCCATGCACCACCCGGGCCCTTCCCTCTAACCATGCACCACCCGGGCCCTTCCCTCCATCCATGCACCACCCGGGCCCTTCCCTCCATCCATGCACCACCCGGGCCCTTCCCTCTAACCATGCACCACCCGGGCCCATCCCTCTAACCATGCACCACCCGGGCCCATCCCTCTAACCATGCACCACCCGGGCCCATCCCTCTAACCATGCACCACCCGGGCCCATCCCTCTAACCATGCACCACCCCGGCAGGCCTGGGCCCCCTTCACTGTGGTTAACAGTGGGAGCCTAACGGCTGCAAATTGCCACTGCCTTAAGCAAAAGGCCTCAGATCTCTTGATTCACACATGTATGATTTGACAGTTCACGGCAATTAAAACATTTTTATGATTTTCATATTTAGATTTTTATACATATTTTGTCATATAACAACTTAAATACTTCATGACCTGAGCCTACTGGTCTCCATGGTCCACACCACAATGGGAAGCAGCTCCACTCCCGTGTTGGCTTTTTGAACTCTAGCTGGGCACATATGCGCACCCCAGGTTTGGATGGGTGCTTTAATAATCTATTAAAGCTCTCTAACAAATGTTTTATAGTGGCTGATAAACTGAGAAAACAAGCTAAACTAGTGTCTAAAGTTTTTCTTGTGGAATGCTCATAAATGTTTGCATTTGTTTATTCCACTTTTTTTGTTCAATTACGCATTTATTCTCTTGGAATGCGTGGCTGGTGATTCTGCTGCGTCAACAGCACCAATCAGGATGGCATTTTCAGGGCATGTGTCGTCACACAGCACAAGCTCAATAGAGATTTTCACTTTTTATTCCTAACCAGATCATTATCCAATTGTGCTAAATATGTTTTGGGGATCTTTTTATATTTGGTTTTGATATGTTTATGGAAAATCTGTCAAGGACTTAACAGCACTTTAAAATATGACGTAGGTAAATTTGTCTCTGTGCGTGTCTATGAGAACAAGGAGCGACAGAACAGGGCCCAGCAGTAAAGCCAGACTTGGTGAAAAGGGGATTGATTGTTATTTCATATTGAATCAGGCTTGATATTCAGGTCTTTCTAAGCAGATTTGTTTCTCACATGAAAAAGCATTGCCAGTTTTTTTGTATTTATGTTTCGGTTCACATGCTGCTCAGATTGTCAGACGGGGATAGTGATACAGCCAGGCAAACAAAAGGAAACTCACAGGACCACAACCGCAACTTCTGTTGGTGTAGAAAAAGACTGGATAAACGATAAAATCTGTCTTGTCATCGCTCTGCACTTCTATGATGAGTGATCCATCAGACCCTCTCAATCTATCACATTTCATGGGTTACCTGAACAACCGGAGGGAAATCAGCCAATCGGGTGTCCTCTGGTGGCAGGCCTGTTACTGAACAGGCCCAGAAAGAGAGAAGAAAAGGAAAGAAGGACCTAATTCATTTGTCTGCTGATGCTGAGCAGAAAACCTATGACATGCTTTTGGCCGGCTTAGAGAGTAAACGCACAGCTTGGTGCATCGGATTCAGCCTCTCCCTCTCTGTTTCTCCGTATGAAACAACTCACTGTCCCCGGGCCCCCAAAACACAAACAGGCCGTGCAATACCGGGGAGTTTCGCAACAGAGGTGAAGTGGAGTGCACACGTTGGAGTTGGCCTTCCTATTGTGGAAGAAACAGCACCATAGATTAAACAGAGGACCACAGGCAGAGAAATCTCCAAGAAGGTCTTTTTCAGCCATCAGCACACCTACACAGAGCTACAGGCTCGTGTACACACACACACACACACGCACGCACACACACGCACGTGCGCACAAACGCACACGCACACGCACACACACACACACACACACACACACACACACACACACACACACACACACACACACACACACACACACACACTCACATACATCATTGTGCTCATACCGACCACCTCTGGGTCCACTCTGTCATGTTTCTCATTTTATGTCTACCTCTTTCCTCACCCCTCCTCTTCTGTTGGCACACTGTGTTTTTGAGCCTCTCAAACATATAGCTTGAAGAAAGAGAAAAAAAAAAGTTTGACAGCAATTTGCTCCCTCTCTGCATTCCATCCCCTGGCCAAACACCAAAGAGTGGCTTTCAAAGCTTGTAATAAATGCAGAAGTTTCCATCACACACACACACACACACAGACACACACACACACACACAGAGACACACACACATGCACCAATTCAGACTGCCCCTACCAAATCAGTACATACTGGCAAATGTATGGTAGACTTTCCCCCAGGTTCACTGGTTTGATGTTGAGCCCTGAAATGTGTGTGGTGAGTGTGTGTGTGTGTGTGTGTGTGTGGGGGGGGGGGGGGGGTAGAGTGAGAAGAGTGAGTGTGTGGTGAGTGTGAGTCTATGTGGGGGGGGTAGAAAGAGAGAGACAGTTCAAGGAAAGAGAGTTCAAACATGGCAGCTAAATGTCATTTCCAGTTGTTTTGTAATGCTATACTTGAGAGGGGGGCGGTGATTTTGAAGAGTTACTTTCGCATTTTGTTTCTCCAACAGCCACCACAATTTACAACATGGCAGCATGGCGGGCTGTTGTACAAGGATCAGACGGCATGCAGCAATAAGAGCACAGTGCAGAGCAGTCTGTGGTTCCCTCCTTTTCTCCTACTGGACAGTGATGAAAGGGAAAAGAGCCCAGGGATATCGGAGTTTCTGTGACATGTTCCTCTATGTCAAACTGCCGTGTTCCAGCAGGTAAAATAATGAAATGTGATGGGTTGTTCTTTTTTTAAACAGTATAGGCTGTTATTACATTTTGTGTCTTTTCATATTTGACTACACCAGTACCTTCAATGGAAACCTCAATAGTAGTCACTAAAAAAATAATAGGTAAAGGAAAATGGATAGTCTTGCGGTCAGCATCAGAAAATAAATCCTGACAGGACTATCATGACGGAACGAACAGCTTTTTGTTGCCATTTCGTGGCTTTCGCTGGCACAAAACCTGTTGCCAATAGCAGCGGCCATTAATGTTTTTTCAGCAGGCATTATAAAGACATGTCTGACCTCCAAATGGTGGGATGTTCATTCCATTCACGTTCTGCAGCGTTCTAAGTAGCTGTATGATAATGCTTTATAAATGAAGTTACTACTATGTAATAGACAGAAGATCTGATATCGTGCCTGTATTCTAAAACAGTTTGGAAATCCCAACAGACATCCAATCTGAAACTGCCTTGATGACTTAGGTAACAAAACTGACGATGCAGAGGCCAACAAACATAAGTAATCTCTTTTAGAGATTAGGCAACAAGAAAGCAATAGACCTACAGAGAAAGAAAGAAAGAGAGAGTGAGATTCTTTATGTTCGTGGATAGAAAATTATTACTGGGAGAGTAGTGTCGTCCTCAGAGGTGATCGAATCAACAGATGATTTTCATTCAAACATTTTCTGGTGCTAGGATAACACAGCCTGCAAATGTTTTCATTGACTTACAGTGAACTCGAGGAGATCTATCACCACGACAACCAATCACAACAAACACAAATACACACATCTCATCTTTCTCTGGTGCAGAAAGGGGAGGAGAGGGAGTACCCATTAATTATTTAGTTTTTCACCTGTAACCTTCCAAGATCCAGGTTTATAGGTAAAACCAAGGGACTCATAAAGTAATTATCAGAATGCTAACAGTCAAGACAAGTGAGGGAAAGGAGGCAAGCAGTCTAGGTGTCAAAAGGACATCAGATCTAATGAAAGGAGCAGTAGCCATGGTGGCTGTGGCCTCCGGATTCAAGAAACTTAGTGTGGCCAAGAATAACAGAGGGAGAGACAGAGAGAAACACCAGGGGTTCTCATGCGAGAACAGGACAGAGGTTAGCTCCTGGACTGAAAAGAAAAGAGACATTTAGGAGTAAAGAGGAGTAAGTACAATCAGTCAAAATTGAGGAGGTCAGAGGGTGAGAAGTAGGCCAGATAGCAAGAACCTGGAGGGGGTGATAGTTATGGAGGAGTTATTTATCGTCAACATTAACTACTCTGAAGTATGTGACAGCAGATCTAGACATCCAAGCTTGGCAGCACTGATTATGCTCTCATCCAGAGACCTCCTGGAGCGACCTGCTATTGTACTCATAGTGTAATCTCCTGCAGGCAGTTACAGCATATGTACCACGTGATCTGATCCTGAAAGCCATATCAAAGCAAGGCTCTCCCATTGGAAGAGTTTTTAAGTCACCTTTGACTTTTTTACGGAGGAATCATAAATGGGGCTTGTCCTGCAGGAATCATAAATGGGGCTGGTCCTGCAGCAGTCATGTCTTTTGTTATGGTGGTATGGTCTTTCCTGTGAACCATGAGTTTCATTGTAATACCACCTCAGAAAAGCAAGGAGCCAAGACAACAGCCAGATCGTTCCAGTGCCAAGGTTCTGGAGTTTGCGGTCATGGCGACCACAGAGATCAAGACTCAAGCATGTATAACTCAGCCCTTTGGGCATCCGTGTTGTTTGTCTGATATAAGTGTGCTGTGAGCACATACACACTCACACTCTTTCTCTCACTATCTCTCTCTCAAACACACACACACATACACACACTTGCATGCATAAACACAGAAGCCCTTTTATGCAGTGAAGAATGGAACCATTTGTGCGACAGCTGTATCTAACTACTGCTTGTCTGGTCCTTCTGTTTTACATTGCCTGGGGAAGGAAAGGAAGGCCAAAGTTGTGTGTGTGTGTAGTAAGACAGTTTGAATCTATGCTGGACATTACCCAAGTGTAATAGAGAGGGATTTATCTTAGCTATTAGATGTAAACCTTGCATCTCCAGAAATGTATTTAAGAAAAAGAACATTATAATACATTTCTCTTTACATGCAAATAAACAAGTTCAACAAAGTTCAACAAAGATGCAGCCTGTATTGTCAGTTATTATTCGATTTTCCCTCATGTCATATTGATCAATATTGCAGACACACAGCATAATACATTACTGAACAACTTGACATTTTCAATGTTTATGAGGTACTTATCAAAAATGTATGTTTGGTTAGTAGGAGTCCATACATTTTTAAGGACAGGCTACGAATTAAAAGTTCAATTAATATCATACCAGAGAGGATTAGCGAACAAGAACCAATAATCAAACCAAAAAGACCATTTGAAAGGGGAGATCAGTCAATACTCCTTTATGTACACAAGAACAAGAAAACTAGTTACAGTACATTTCTCTCCGTTTCTATCTCTCTTTC
>NC_137924.1:35897366-35959866 GCF_963457725.1 Sprattus sprattus
TAGACATGATCTCTCAATAGAAACTATCCAGGTGCCATAACAAACAAGTAGTGGCCATAGATTATAGGGCAAATTGGGGTGGGGAAAGTTATCTGTTCAGGAGTCTGTCAGAACTCTCTGAAGCACCACTCAGTGCTCATACATAAAAGATAAGCCTGCACAGTAGGCTGCAATGTGTGGCTTCCCTGTGCCCATCAAAATAAACCACAGAGCACTCAGCCATCACACAAAAATGTCTAACCATACTGACATCACTGAGACAAGGCACATTTTCTAGAAGATTTCCAAAAAGTATTTGGTGATATTTTATTCAACTGATATTTTCACTGTGTGTTGTAGACCCCCCCCCCCCCCCCCCCCATCACACCACCTTAAAGAAGTTGATTCAGGTCTCTTTTTCTGTCCGTTACGGAGCGTTGTTCCTGGCCAAGCAGACCCAGATTTCAGCCCTAATCCAGCAACCACATCAGAACTCTTGCTTGGAGCGCTTTCCATTGTGGCTCTCCTTGGAAGCTTCACTTTATGGGCCAGGTCTAATGATCGCATGCAATGTCTATGCATGTGTGGTCCAAGTAAGTCAATATGTCGAGTTGTGGGCCTAGTTCTGGTCAAACAGGTTCTGTCTCCCGTTTCAAATGCGTATAGATTTCCCAGTCGGATCCTACACAAGCATCCACAGACCTCAAATGCCCAAAATCAAACAGTTAATACAATAATGTGACAGCCCTGTTGAAAATGGCAAATATCTGTTATTGTAGAATTCACTGCCTTTGTGTTACTTTGTAGACAGACTACTTTTTGTGTGTTTCGTAAGACATCCATTATGTCCGTGATTTAGCTTACTCAGAATTGAGTACAATGTCTGATTGTGTAGATGAGCCTAAAATTACAAGAAATTCCTTATAGAAAGTACAGCATTGAAAATATTGTAATGTTGTGACCTTTTGGACACGTTTACTGTTTTTTTTTGTCCGTTTCACAATGTTTCTGTAAGAGTATTTGGCTTCAGCTGTCATAAACTGTACTGTTTTACATGGTAGATTAGCTGACATAGAAACAGAGATGAGAAGGAATAACATAATTGCAAAAGACTCCAATTGATCATATTCATAATTCTTCCCTTCTGTCTCCCTCTCCATGACTGTAGTCTCACAGTGAGCTGTTATACATACATTCATGTTGACTGTAGTCTCTCAGTGAGCTGTTATACATACAGTACATTCATGTTGACTGTAGTCTCACAGTGAGTTGTTATACATACATTCATGTTGACTGTAGTCTCACAGTGAGCTGTTATAGATACATTCATGTTGACTGTAGTCTCACAGTGAGCTGTTATAGATACATTCATGTTGACTGTAGTCTCTCAGTGAGCTGTTATACATACAGTACATTCATGTTGACTGTAGTCTCACAGTGAGCTGTTATACATACATTCATGTTGACTGTATTCTTACAGTGAGCTGTTATAGATACATTCATGTTGACTGTATTCTCTCAGTGAGCTGTTATACATACAGTATATTCAAGTTGACCTTGTGTACTGAAAGTTCTTACATTTCTGTCTGGCAAAAGACACCCCAGCACACACCAAGAACAATAAGAGAGTGGTCTAAACAGCAACATTACCAGGAGCTGTGAGCCTCCAACAATCATATCAGTCTGCCACAGACTGGCCCTCGAAGGAGCAAAGAATATAATCAAACCGCTTACTTTAGGGAAAAGATTCAAATCTATGCCATAACATTTAACACAGCGCCACAGTGGTTGCTTTCCTATGGCCAGAAGGACACACAGAGTGTTAGTGTTGCTGCCCTGTGTTGTCCTTGTCTAATGCTTGCCTGTGATCATGTTGTATGTATGAAGTGCTGTGCTGAATGGTTTTGTGGTAAGCAGAAACACTTGGCCTTTCCTAGAATAGCTATAAAAGTCAGATGGGCCAAGAGAGAATATTTCCTCTCCTGAATGATTTGAAATGCTCTCTCCCCTGTTCAGGTATGCTTTCACACCATATAAACATGTGTCTGGTCCTACAAAGTGCAGTGGAGCTGCCTTACAAGACAAAATATCATCAAAGAGGATTTAGGAACAAATCAGGAAAAAACATTGGTGGTGGCCAGAGACGAGAGCAAGAGCATGTTTTTGGTGTCATGTGGTTGACTTTAATGGTGAAATGACAGTACCATCAACCAAACAGGCCTGGCTCTCCAGTGTACTCGTCATGGTGTCTGACCACCTCACCACAGAGCTTGACCAACTGGGATGTAGTGTCTCACCAACGCAGAGGACCTGAATCATTCCAGTCAACAGTCATATTAGTCACATGATCTCATGTACTACAACTGAAACCAAATTCTAAAACATCCTTGGCAGTGTCTATGATGTGGCATGCCTCGGTAAACATGAAAATGTCTGTAAGTTGCACCAAGAGCCGAATGGGTGACAGCTGAGTCATGAAGCCCAAGTAGGCCCCAGTGGAGTGGATGGGGTTTGGCCTATCTGATCACAATTCGTCCTTATCCTATTGGAATCCGAAAATTGCAAAATGCATTTTAATGCCCGGTGTAAATGGGGTAATCGTGACCACATAGAACACAAGTATAAATGCAATTGCGTTGTCAGTTCACATACAACAACTATGTGGTCGGAAATACGTAATCGCGCGCGAATGTTCCAGACCATGGAGGTTTCGAAAAGCATGCAAACTCAATAATGCAGCTTCATAAATGGCTACTATTTTCTTCTATATTTTTTTTTTGGTTTGTTGTTTTTTGAACCTGCGCATGAGAGGAAAATGTGACATGAGCCGTACACAGTGATCAGATCTCAATGCAGACACAAGAGACACATTAATACCAGGTGTAAATGTAATCATGTTTAAAATCGTATCTAGATACAATCTGGATACAAGACCTATTTAAATGCAAGGTGTAAAAAACCCTATTAAAGGCTGGCAGATGAGCTGCAGCCAAGGCCCTGTAGGTGAGGAGTTCAAGTCCACGGGTGCAGGTCCACAGTGAGGCTTCATGAAGAGCAAGAAGCATTTGTGCTGGTGTCTAATGATGCGTGACAGCAGGGGAGCACGCAGAGCAGGAGAGGGGGATGAATGATAACTCTGGGAGAGCCAGATGGGGAAGGAGAGCCTAACCTGGAACACACTTGGTGGAATCCCACAATGAGCACAGGGTTCGAGGCCAGGCCACTAGCCTGGACTGACCTTTGTGTCCAATCACTGTTCAATGAGTCAGTCATAATGAGGGGAAGATTGAGAAGCACTATAGTTAGAATTGACATACCCACATCCCAAAAAAAGTTAACCTCCAAAACTACAAACACGACTACGCTATTTAGAACAGAACACACACACACACACACACACACTCACTCACACGTGCACACACACACACACACACACACACACACACTCCACAGAGGTGAGCATGAAGACAAAGTCACTCATAAACAAGGCAGCCCTGGATTGTGGAGGGTAAAGAGTGAGGGCAGGTCAAACACATTTCACATTTTCCCATGAGCATACATGCACACAAGCATGACATGCAAGAGGGACAGTGCATCAGAGAGAGAGTGAGAGAGAGAGAGAGAGAGAGAGCAGGAGGCAGAGCAATGAAGATCCTCATATTGCCAAACCTCTCGTAAGCCATCTCTAACTCAGCTGTAAATTATTATTATGTCTGTGGCTAGGCTGCAGAAGCCTTGCAGAGATCAGGACTCCACAGTGTGCGCATGGGGGCTAGCCATGAAAGCCACGATGGCTAATAGCTCCAGTGTCTCTTCTTACACTATACGAGATTACTGTGGGGTGGTCTGGAGGAAGTCAGGGGGTGTGACGGAGATATATGAAGGGACAGTGAACAAATCATTGGCTTTAGGAAGGGTAGAATGGATTTGTGGGTAATCTGAGGCCTCTGAGGTTCAGACAGTAGCACAGAGTGTTTTTAATGTGTAAATGTGTGATTCATGGGTGGATCAGGAACCCTGTTTTTCTTGCTTTCTTCTCTTCTTTTTCTCCAAGTTGTTACTCAGCTCCTTTCCTATTTTTGACACACGTCTCTGCGAGGACTTTGAAACTCAGTCAGTTTTACTGTCCTTCTCTGACACAGTTATCTTAACCACAGAGCCACTGTTCCGAAAGTTGCTCTGAAAATGTGTTTTAACAACCCTCCTTCTCCCCTCCTTCCCCAAACACAATTATCTGGGATTTTTTTAACAACCAAAGCAAAGGGGTTGATCTCTCCAGGTTTCTTTCTTCTACAGTGGAATGATGGTTGTGGCGTATACCGGGAACAAAGATTAATGTCCAAAATATAGAAGCAAGGGCCCACACATCTCAGCATTGTACAGTCAATGGAGATCACAGCACTTTTAGGCCCCTCACTGTCTTGCTCAGGGTCTGGGGAACGGTCGGTCTGATGGGAAGTCAAAAAGCTGAATAGCCTGTAACCATATAACAGTCTACAAAAATGTTTCATTATTATGTCTATTATTATGAAGGAAAAGACGAACCATGCTTGATCATGACAGCACAATGCAGATTAGAATTTCACTTTAAACCTCTATAAACAAAACTCATGACCATAATGACAATGTCTACCATTCTCATGAGGAGTACTTACCTTGGCGCTATGCTGTTATTTTAATGTTGTGAAGTGCTGTGAACATATCTAGTATGTTCAAATGGTTTCTGAAAGATAATACGAATCTCAGGCTACATGTCTCCCATTGGTCTTGGTATCAGTGTTTGGCCCAGTGCTTTGGGAACAGTGCTGGGGATGTTGCTCCAGCCTGGCCCCGTGTCCTGGCAAGGAGAGGTCCACGAGCGGGGCCGCCAGTGTTATGTGAGTCCCCTGAGGGGAGCTGAAGGGGCTTGACTTTTTCACCTCATCCCCCTCTTCCTCTCCTCTGTTGGTCTCCTTCGGCGGGTCTTATTTAACAGGCCTGGTTGTAAAACATCCTGCCCCATGTGTGTGATTGTGCGTCTGTGTGTGTCTTTGTGCATGTGTGTGGGTGACAGGCTGTTCTGTGTCGAGGGGTACCCAGTATCCCAGTATTGGCAACTGGTGAGTGTGTTTGTGTGTGTTAAGGGGGGTGGGCTTTAAGGGCTACACTCAATCGACAGCTGCGCTGTTGAATTAACCTCCACTGTACTCCCACAAGGACCCCACTTTTTCGGTAAGTCATTTGCATTTGGCACAAGAACACGTTTCACTCTTTGTGTTCTCTGCTCTAGTCGCGGAGCAGAGGCCAGAGTGGTGGTCAGGCGTCAACATGAGTTTAGTTCTCACTCCTGCCTCGGCCTGTCAGCCCTGAGTGTAGAAAAACACTTGCGGCCGTTCGCTTCCCGCCTAATCGGATGTTCTGTCACTGAGCTCCATTGTTGTTGTGGGAGACTCGAGTTTCGAGCGCAGGCCCGGAGCCAGGCTGGGTCACTGACAGCAGCCCTCGTGAAGTGGACCACAGAGCATGCCAGCTTGAGTCAGAGGATGCACAGAGCAGCATAATACAGCACTTCCCATTCGCACGCTGTTTTGAGAGGAAACAAACTGAAACAGGCCGTCTCTCTCTCTGTCGCTCCGCGGGTCCAGCTGTGGTTAGGGTTACTCGGTGTGACAAACCGCCCTCCGCCCAAAGCCGTCTGCAGCGAACAAGAGAAGGCCCAGGCCCCATAGTAGGGTCCCCACCAGTTCCTGTGGATGGGGAGTGGTGATGTGCAGATGTGGATGGGTGTGTGGGAGTAGATTTGTGTGCATGGGCATGTACAGTATATTCTGACTGAGGGTTCAGGAAAGAGATGTGATGCAGAACTTCAGGGTGGATCTGGAATGTATGTCTCCAAATGGATTCGGATGTGGTGGGTCCTTGGATTGTGTTCAGACCGGTGGAGCTGTGACGGTGGAGCCGGTGATCTGAAGCGAGAAAGGAAGAACTGAAGAGGTGAGAGGGAGAAAGAGAGGTGGGGGGGCTGTTTCTTCAAGGAGAATTTGGACTGATTATTGCTCTATGTCAGACCTCCAGTCGAAACACCCTGCTGCCTGGCTGCGTCTGACGGCCTCCATCATCAGCTCTGCGGGAAGAGGAGAGGAGAGGAGAGGCAGAGATCAAGAGAGGGGCAGCGGGGGAGAGAGGCTTACCCAGAAGAACAGAGCTGCCCACAGATGAAGAATCATTGAGTGTCAGGGAAAAATGAGCGGCATGCAGCAGTCAGAGCGAATGGAAACAGAAACGTAAGGGAAACAGCGGGAAAGAAAAATCTCTTTTGTTTCAGGTTATGTGGCATAGAACGAGAAAGACACATCTCTTTTGTTTCAGGTTATGTGGCATAGAACGAGAAAGACACATCTCTTTTGTTTCAGGTTATGTGGCATGGCCGTACAGGTGTTACAGGTGAAAAGAGTTATCATATTTCATTATTCTGCCTGGCTGTGTTGAATGAGTGGCAGTGAACTGCTGTCAGCTCCTCTCTGACGCCTGTACACACCCACCATTTGCAGTTGCTGGCTTGGATTGTCAGAACCGGAGGGCGGATGCTCGACCCGGGCAGTGGTTTCAGGCAGCCTGCGGTCAGACTCCGGTCCAGCTCACATTGCAGTGACGCATGGTCACTGTGTATGTGTGTTTTGGACGCGGAGGACGTGACCACCCAAGCACATCTATCCCAAAACGAACTGAGAAATCCCATTATTGTCTGTCAGGAACAATATGAGTTTGACAAATGCAGGTTAGGGTGGATAGAAGATCGAATGATTAAAAATATCACATCATGCAAAATCGGTATAAAAACATTACACTCTGATACTATGAATGAAGTACGGGTGGACCAAAAAAAGGTTGAAATCTCCATCACATAAAAACTTTTCTGGGAGGGAATGTAACAGGCCATAAGAATGACGAAATTGTCAAATTAGCGGTAGTGACTGCATTGTAAACCTGGACTTCACCCTTCTTAAGCAGTGCTGATGTGGTGTGAATCACAGAAGTGATATGGCTCTATGTGTGTATTTTGGGGCTGAGTCTCATGTTTGGACGTGGGGTTAAGGCGCCTGTCTCGGCTGCCTAATCACTCACTGTCTCCATCGTGCATTCACCATGACAACAGCCGGTTACAGATCTAGGCCTTCACAAAATATAATTACACATTTAGCTTTTAAAGCATGCATATA
This sequence comes from Sprattus sprattus, assembly GCF_963457725.1. NCBI lineage: Eukaryota > Metazoa > Chordata > Actinopteri > Clupeiformes > Clupeidae > Sprattus > Sprattus sprattus. The sequence continues at coordinate 35,904,545 of NC_137924.1, forward strand.
ACTGGCCCTGGCCGTAAACAACATGCCACAACAAATCACTTCCTAATTGAGAGACTTTGCAGAGCAGTTGGCCTTTTCAGCGTCTGCAACAGTGTAAGCAGGGTAACAGAGTTTTACACCTCTTGTAAGCCAGCACCACTGCTACACCAATAAAGCAGCAATAACACTTCAACTTACACTGAACCTACAGGATGGAATAAAGGGTTTTAACATTTTAAAGAGGGGAATTTTCTTCTCTCCTTCGCAAAGTAAAGTGGGAAATATAACACTCAAAATGGCATACTGTATAGTGGCCCTGAGCCCCTTTAGCCTCAAAAGACTTCAAAGTCATGACAGCCCTCTCTCAAACCCAAAGTCATGACAGCCCTCCCTCAAACCCAGTGCAAAACTGCCCCGTTTCTCTGCCACACCATTAGCACAACTAGTAGTTTAGATTTTGTTCCAGAGTTTGTACTTTCACCACCATTCGTTAAAACCTCTGACAAATTAGACTCTGTTCTTAGAATAATGTGTATCTGTCTGTTACGTTATGAGGGATAACCAGACAGAACATTTATTAAATCAACTAAGAAGTGGACATTTTTTTTCAGGTTTCTAATCTAAAAAGTACAATTTTATTAAAGCATAATTCTGTAAATACAGTTCTCCACAGATGCAATGGGGGAGCCCAAAGAGGCAGAAGCAGAAGCAGAACCACCAAATCCCATGTGAAGGCGGGAATAGACTTGTGTACATATGGCATATGGCTCAATGGTTGAATAGACTTGTGTACATATGGCATATGGCTCAATGGTTCATCCTGAGGTTCAGCTTTACCATCTATTCCCACCTGTAAAACACAGGGTCAACTCCAACAAAATAGTGCGGTAGAGAGAGAGGTGTGTGTTTGTGTGTGTATATGTTACTGTGAGAATCCCTCAGTTACTGCTACTTTTTACATGTGTACCCCTTTACACTGCCACATTTCCCTCTAAAGGATGTTTTGTACTTGCATGTACTGTGCATACAGTCAAAATACCACCCCAAGGTCATCTCAGAGGTATTATGTGGACCCTTCTGTCCTTTGAGTCATTTGTGGTTTATTCTGCTACATATTCATTCAAATAAATCTGATATACATTCTTGATGTACCTTAGGCTTAACTAAAATAAGTGATCTCACGTTCAACTGTATATACATATTTATTGTTAAGTAGGACACTTTGGTAGCTTGGATGTTTCCTGTTTGTGTGCAATATATTGATGCACCCATAGAAAAATATAGCACCTTATGAGATGAAATGTTTTTGAAACAAAGTAAGGAACAGGATCATATTGCAGGTCAAGCACTGTCTGTGAGTCAACTATTATGGATCGTCCAGGCATTTAATCTCTGGCCAAAGAACCCACCATAACAATGTTTTGTGAAAATGTAATCCTCCATTTTAATACATTCCGTCTTCAGTCTTACTTCTCTGTACTCTCTCTCTTTCTCTTTGTCTCTCTCTCTCTCGCTCTCATACACACACACACACACACACACACACACACACACTCTCTCTCTCTCTCTTCCTTTCTCATTTTTACTAATAAGCACAGGGTGAAAAGTACAAAAACATACCACAACAGAGTGGGAAAGTATTTACTATGAGAGTGCAGGCCATTATTTCAGAGCGGAGAGGCCTGTGAAACTCTGCCAGAGGAGTTGGAGGGGGGGGGGGGGGGGGGGGGGGGGGGTGAGAGGGGGCCGCTGGTGGGCCTGGAGGGGTTGATTGGGGGTGGAAGGGGTCAGATTTATAGCTGGAGCAGAGCGCTGCAAGGCCGCCTCTCATTAGCCACCCTGCTCCTGTCCTCTCTCCCTCTCTCTCTCTGTCCTAAACACATACACACACACTCACACACACACACACCCTTGTATTTGTCCATATGCCCCTGCCCAACCCCCTCCTCCCCCTCCTCCTTCTCCACTCCCTGCTTCCTCTGATGGTTTAAACAGAGGCTGTCTCTACGAGGCTCAGGAGGGACGCCCACGGGTCAGAGGCCAAACAAATTCTCTGTCAGATTTACTGGAGCAACAAGGTTGGTGGCAGCGCAGTTAAAATGTTCGTCCCAAGTTCACCAGTGCAACCCAACCCTGGCCGCGAGGAGCCTCAGTTCCTTCAGTCAGAGAGCAGAGAGCAGAGGGAGAGGACAGAGGGCCAGAGAGAAGACAGACATGTGCACTTTTAATTAGTAAAAGGAGAGCGTCGAAGTGAACCCCAATTAACACGGTTCGTAACAGTAATAATATACATTTGAGGAATAATGACAAACACCACTCTCAGGTCCATGAAAGCAAAGAGCTGTGAAAAATTGCAAAATTGCGCATTGAAGGATTAAATAAATGAAAGTGGATTTTCCATTTCTAAATAACATGCTTTCCATCCTAACCCCCATGAGTGTTGAGGTTTGATTGGGGAAACGGATAGAGGCCTGCAGATCTGGGGAGTCAATGTGACTTATGGCTGTAATGAGGACACCAATATCTGCATGTACACCAGGAGCCTCCGACCGCAGGACTGTTAATGGTCTGCTTATGAAAGGGTGGCCTGTCACTGACCTTCAACCCACATTCACACATACATACGCACGCACATACACACACACATACACACACACACACACACACACACACACACACACACACACACACACGTGCACACACACACACACACACACACACACACTCACACACACACACCAGCTGTTAACGGACTGCTGATGAGGACATGGTTGTAATGTTGACCAACTCCTGACCCTACACCTTAACCCTCTGGGACCTTTCACATGGGAAGAGAGCTTTCACACACAGTCACATACACAGCACGTACAAGCACACACTCATGTACAAACACACACACACACATTCACACAAGTAGATATACAAGCTTTCACATAAAACTAAAGCCATTTTCCTTGCAAGCATACACACACACACACACACACACACACACACACACACACACACACACTGTAAGCAATGTAACACATATGAATGTGTTGTATGACCTTGATCTCCACATGGTTACATTTACCAGGGAAAAGATGAGGGGGGGAAAGTAAGATGGAGTGATAGAGGTCAACTCACTGACATGGTAACTGATCTTTTCGTCACCTCCACTACAAGGCATTCCTCTTGTGTGCGCCGCAGGACTGGGGCTTAAGGGGGGCGTGGGTGCAGGGGGGGTCAGCAGGAGGCTACTCTGATCCCCGAGTCACCGTGATTTACTTTCAAATTTGTCTCTCTAATGGCGGGTATTCCAAGTGGCCCCCACTCGGACCTGTTTTCGGAGCGGGCTGAACCTCGGTTCAGAGTCGCACGGATGACATCATCAGAAACGGATGGCTGGCTGGCTTCTCTTAAATTTAATGCAAGCTGATGCTCATCTTGCGGGCTGGACTGTAATTCTTCGCATCGCTGTGCAGACCACTCGACGTGGCAATGTTGAAAGACCTTATGAATAGTAGAACGGGCCTGGAGCCAGGACTGGAGGATCCTCTGGTACACCTCTGCCTAAAACAAAACAGGCAATCTCTTTGAGACTGCAGACGACGATTATTATGATTTCCCATAAAACATAGTTGGGCTTACCTTTCCAGCTGTACTTTCCATTGGAGTGTGATAATGGCTCCTATAAGGTCTACAAATGGGTCCAATCTCACCACACTTTAGGAAATGTTGCAAAACAGACCAGACATTTTTTTTGGAGGGGGGTTCCCTCTGTAGGTATTCCAAGGTTCTGTGGACAATCTGCAAAAGTACTTAATATATTATTTTATAGGGAGACAGTTAATAGTATGCTTGTGAATGATCAAAGTATGGCATGCACTCACTCCTCGGCTGGATCAGAGGATCTCTTCTGTCAACAGCTGACGTGCTGTGACTTCTCATGTGTTTAATTATCCAGTGCACATCAGCAGTGGCCACTTGGAGTGGACAGTCCAACTTCTCATGTGTTTAATTATCCAGTGCACATCAGCAGTGGCCACTTGGAGTGGACAGTCCAACTTCTCATGTGTTTAATTATCCAGTGCACATCAGCAGTGGCAACTTGGAGTGGACAGTCCAACTTCTCATGTGTTTAATTATCCAGTGCACATCAGCAGTGGCCACTTGGAGTGGACAGTCCAACTTCTCGTGTGTTTAATTATCCAGTGCACATCAGCAGTGGCCACTTGGAGTGGACAGTCCAACTTCTCATGTGTTAAGTAATCATCCAGTGCAGATCAGCAGTGGCCACTCAGAGTGGACAGTCCAACTTCTCATGTGTTAAGTAATCATCCAGTGCAGATCAGCAGTGGCCACTCAGAGTGGACAGTCCAACCTCAATACCACTTATATCACTGACAGCAAAGTGAGGACATCCATCTGTGTGCAGGTAGGAGTGTGTGTATGTCTATCTGTGGAGGCATGTATGTATCATTGAAGTAGTGTGTGTGTGTGAGACAGAGAGAGAGAGAGAAAGAATGAGCAAAAGAGGGACAGACAGAGAGAGAGAGAGAGTGAGAGAGAGAGAGAAAGAATGAGCAAAAGAAGGACAGACAGAGAGAGAGAGAGAGAGAGAGAGAGAGAGAGAGAGAGAGAGAGAGAGAGAGAGAGGGAGATGAATGTGTGGTGAGTCCATCATTTCTTTGTTTCCCCCAAGGCCCCCACCATTATTTAACTCCCCAGGCCAAAATAAAGACACATTTCCATTGACGTCAGAATAAGAGTCCTACCCACAAACTCTAGGAGTATGTGCTGTATGTGGTTTTAATTGAGGAATTATCATACACCATCATTAGAGGGTAGAGAGGCATACATTTGAATTTAGATATATAAATAACTCCCCTTCTCCCCCCATCCGAAATCCACAACAAAGATCTCTGGTTGAGGAAATGAAAAGCAACGGAGAAACGGAATTATAAAATAAACAACAAAACAGAAATGTCCTTTTCACTTAATGATCACAGAGCTGAGTGAGAGGTCAGGAAGGAGTCTGGGTTCCCAGTGGAGCCCTGGGCACAGCCCTCTAGGCTTATGAAAATCTCAACTAGAACAAGGGGGAAGACAGTGCCAGTGTCAGTGTGCTTGTGTTTACAGCGGCAGCATCCTGCTGCAGGGGCAACATGAGACAGGGTCAACGGCCTGGGGTCCATTCAGGCCTGTGTGGATCTCCTCTGGCTAGACTGGACCAGGACTAGACATGGTCTACTCAGTGTGGATCTCCTCTGGCTAGACTAGACCAGGACTAGACATGGTCTATTCAGTGTGGATCCTCTGGCTAGACTAGACCAGGACTAGACATGGTCTATTCAGTGTGGATCTCCTCTGGCTAGACTGGACCAGGACTAGACATGGTCTACTGAGTGTGGATCCTCTCCGGCTATACTGGACCAGGACTAGACATGGTCTACTCAGTGTGGATCTCCTCTGGCTAGACTAGACCAGGACTAGACATGGTCTATTCAGTGTGGATCCTCTGGCTAGACTAGACCAGGACTAGACATGGTCTATTCAGTGTGGATCTCCTCTGGCTAGACTGGACCAGGACTAGTCATGGTCTACTGAGTGTGGATCTCCTCCGGCTACACTGGACCAGGACTAGACATGGTCTACTCAGTGTGGATCCTCTCCGGCTATACTGGACCAGGACTAGAGATGGTCTATTCAGTGTGTGCGCGTGTGAGTCCAACTGAAAAAGGACAGTCAGAGACTATGAAGGACAGATGGATAAGGAACTGATTTTAAGCAGCTCACCGCCACTGCATTTGGCTCTAGGATACATGTCCCAGGAAAATAGTCTAGCTTTTCTGTGTATGCTTGCTGATTCCATCTGAATAAAAGCAATAGGCAACCATTGTGTTGGCAGTTCAAACTGTTTGCACATGTGAAAGTTGGCCTCATTTTAAGTTGAAGTTCCTACGTAATTTTGGATTTAAAAATGTACTTCTGTTTTACATCCACGTTTCAGGTAAAATGCTCAAATTTGGGATAACAGAACATATGTAGACATACAGTAGTGATAATATAACATCATACAGTATAATAGAGTACGTACAATAGTGATAGTATAATATAATAGAGTTTAATGGAGAATGTAGACATACAGTAGTGATTATAATATAATATAATGGAGAATGTAGACATACAGTAGTGATTATAATAGATTATAACACGGGTAGATGGAATTATAACACGGGTAGATGGAATCCACCATTCTGAGAGTTGGTTCCGGGGTGTGCTATATTCTACGGTATAGTAACTGTACGACCTGTTTTCATCTACCTGAGCGTTCCATATCAGTACGCACTCAAAAGGAAATATCTATCCAAGATGGCGGCGTGTTGTGGCTAATGTAGTGGGGAATGTTTCATGTGAATTAAGCTATCTACACGACTTTTTATATGTCTAAATTGACTCGGTTAGTTGTTTCTGTGCTACGCGAATGTTGCAGAGTATTGAAAGTCTTTACTGAAAGTCTCGAATATTATTTGTAGTTGACTTTTAGCGCTTAGACCAAAAACCTATTTGAAACACACGTAGCTTTTGTGCTAGGTCTAACAGACGACCTCAGTACGGTATCGTCAATAATGTACTTGTTCGAGGGTTTGCCGGCCCTCCGCTGCGCGTCGGGCCTAACAACTCCCTCGAACAAGTACATTATTGACGATACCGTACTGCCTCTCGAACCTTATTGCTTAAATATAATGGAGAATGTAGACATACAGTACTGATTATAGTAGAATATAATGGAGAATGTAGACATACAGTAGTGATTATAATAGATTATAACACGGGTAGATGAAATCAAGCATTCTGAGAGTGAGTTCCGGGGTGTGCTTTAATCAGCGATATAGTAACTGTACGACCTGTTTACATTTACCTGAGCGTTCCATATCAGTGCGCACTCAAAAAAAAAATCGAACCAAGATGGCGATGTGTTTGAAGCCTTTTAGTGGGAAATATTTTATGTGAATTAAGCTATCAACACGACTTTTTATACGTCTACATTGACTCGGTTAGTTGTTAATGTGCTACACGAATGTTGTAGAGTATTGTAGGTCTTGACTTAAGCTCTCGAATATTAGTTGTAGGTTGTTGCTAGCGCTTAGACGAAAAATCCATTGAAACACATAGTAGCTAGCTAGCCTCGCTGCTATTAAGTATAACGTTGCTCTCACACGCCTCCCTCAGAGTTAGTGGTGATATCAAAATCAATATAAACAAATATTAACAAAGTTGAAAGTGACCCATTGTCATTTTTGTTATTTTAATGGCAACTTTATAAAATGAGCAATGTGAATGAATAAAATGGTGCGAGATCAATGTCGATCTCCTAGCTAATCATCAACAAACTTGGTTCTAGGCTAACAGACGTGACGTTCCTTCCCAATGCTGTTTGTCTGTTGCGTAGCAACAGCCACACAAAGGGGGACTATTTTATCTAGGCTACTGAAATGTGATACACAATGTTTGGTGGCTAGAACTTTTATGTGCTGAAAGGCAGCTTAATGTTTATAATTAAATTTTACTTAATATTTATAATGTCGCTGGCAACCGTGTCATAAAAGCAATAAGGTACTCGAGTCAGTACTGTATCGTCAATAATGTACTTGTTCGAGGGTTTGCCGGCCCTCCGCTGTGCGTCGGGCCTAACAACACCCTCGAACAAGTACATTATTGACGATACAGTACTTCCTCTCGAACCTTATTGCTTAAATATAATGGATAATGTAGACATACAGTAGTGATTATAGTAGAATATAATGGAGAATGTAGACATACAGTAGTGATTATAATATAATATAATGGAGAATGTAGACATACTATAGTGATTATAATAGAATATAAAGGAGTTTTGTTTGCTCACAGTAGGGTGTCTGTCTTTCTAAATCCTAGAGACCCACAACAGTGGAGAAACTATCTAATACTAGGATCCATCAGCTGAGAAGAGGCTTAGACATGTGAGCCCTTCATGTCTGTGTGTCAGTCCTCAGCCTTACATTTACGCAGCCAATCCCCTCCAATCCTCGGCGCTACACCGACGCCTCTGCTGCAGCTGACCCCTGACACCTGCGTCCACTCGACCAGTCTGTTATCGTGCTGCCATTTCTCATCGGCGCTACACCGACGCCTCTGCTACACCTGCGTCCACTCGACCTGTCTGTTATCGTGTTGCCAATTCTCCCCAGCAGCCCAGCCAGCCCCGCTTATCCCTCTGACAAGAAGGAATTAGTCTTGATTAAATTCTCAGGGCCTGAAAAATGCTCCTCTCTCATCAGGGCTGTTCCAAGCCTTTGGTCTGGTCTTGTCAGCGGTTGGGACCGGAGGAGGGAGCTCTGATGAGCACTGATGTGGCCTATCTGCCTCGGCACCAGCTGCAGGAGGTGGAGGGGGCGGGGGTGCTCAGGCCACGGTTTGGAAGAACAAGCCAAGTGCGTCATCACACGGCCTCCATACACAGTGAGGCCCAGACCTAAACAATTTACCCGTCCTCCTCCTCCTCCTTCCCCTCCTCCGCTGCGGAACTCTGGGAAAGTTTGTGTCTGCGAGCCCGTGCACTGTTCACCAGCATCTGCTGGACCGCACACCAGTCGATTCCCGAACATTCACTTTGGACCGGCCTTTGATGCGCAGACAAATGGGTTTAAGATCCAAGAGCATTGTTTGGAGGCGTTCTTGTTTTGGTCCTTGTTTCCCAGCAAACACATGTGAGGAAAGAACCTTGATTTGTGATGTGTGAGAGAGGAGCAGACATGAAACAGGAGGAGAGATGAGAGATGCCCACCGGCTCACATTAACTGTCGGGCAGATGTTCTGATGGATGGAGTGAATAACTCCACTGACTTCGCTCACACACTTTTTTATGCAAAACAATGGCATTTGCAAGCTTTCTCCTGTAGGCCTGTTACAAGCTGCTCTGCGAGCTGATCAAAGGGATTATTTCATCATTGCACCCTGTATATTTATTTACAACCAGCAAAACTTCTGTTTTTCATCTGTCCTGACACTACCCTTCTGATGACCTTCATTCTGTGTGTGCATGCACATGTAAGTATGTGTATGTTTGTGTATGTGTGTGTGTGTGTGCACGTGTGTATGTGTGTGAGAGTGTGTGTGAGTGTGTGTGTGTGTGTGTGTGTGTGTGTGTGTGTGTGTGTGTGTGTGTGTGTGTGTGTGTGTGTGTGTGTGTGTGTGTGTGTGTGTGTGTGTGTGTGTGTGTGTGTGTGTGTGTGTGTGTTTCAGCAGTGAATGATGTGAGGGAGGCGGGAGCACAAAGACAGGACGGAGGGCTATGTGCAGTAAACCAATGGAATGTTTTAATTCCACTCACACTGATTGGGTGGTAATGAAAGCAAAAACACAATATTATTTTTGGCAACAGGTCAGAGTGCCAAATGACCTAATCCCCCAGCTCTCTGCTTTATTGTTTGATTTTAGGAGAGGTGGAGTAGGGCTGGGGGCTGGGGGGGGGAGTAAGTACCCAGGCCTGTTTGGAGACACACAAAGCCTGATCTATGCAAACTGCAGGCCTGTAGAGCAATGCCCATCCTTCACAATGGCTCGCTGTGCCAGTGAATGAATCGTGTAGAAGGCTAACTGGCTAGTCTGAATGCCTGCAGAGGTAAAACCACAGTAAAGATAGACGAGGAGGCTCGGGGAAATGGAAGGCAGGGGTTGTCACAGTTCGCAAGGCAGTGGGGTTCTGAAGTGGTCCTGTCTGGCTCCATTTGTGACAGAGTGCAGGGCGAGGAGAGCGAGAGAGAAGCCAATGTAACGGTACAGTAAAGCTGGAGCGAACGTCAGAATATCACAGACTCCTGCTTTTGCTCTGGAGGTCAGTGAAGCACAGCAGGGAAATAAATCACAGAAATTAGGGTGGCACACACACACATACACACACACACACACACACACACACACACACACACACACTCACAAACTCTCACACACACACACACACACACACACACACACACACACACACACACACACACACACACACACACACACACACACACACACACACACACACACACACACACACACACACACAAACACACACACTCACACAGAGAGCCTACATTGGGACATTCAAATAGGATTATATCTTAGGTCTTGTGGGTTCGGGGGCCTGTTTACATTGTTTGGGTTGAGGTAATGGGCTATGGGACAAGCAGAGGGTCATGGACAACCTGGTGGGTGAAATTCAGCTGCAGGAGTTAAGGGTTACAAAACAGCCCTAGAACTAAACCAAACCAGTCCTGTTGTATTCTGGTTAGTAGCATCCAAGCACATTATGAGGCAGGCTTGGTGTTTCGAAAGGAATGTATTTATAAAAATTCAACAGTAAAATTATTATGATGAGGAAATATACATCATTATTCAACTTCAAAGTCACTTGTACTTTTTATAACTATTTTTGTTCTAGTTCCTCTATATTTCTTTTTTGTTTGGAATGAATGAGACAGATCTATCCAAGGGTTTCTGGTAAGTAGTGCTGCAGGCTTCATCACTCTCCTTGTCTCAGAGGTCATCTTGAAATCATTTGTGGACAGAGGAGGGAGAAAAGAGCCCAGATCAGTCATTGATCAGGACTGAAGACTTCTAATCCTTGTCTTGTGGGAAAACAGACTTTGAAGTCTTTTGCAGAAACTCTGCGTGTAAACATGAACTAAACGCCATCGAGGGTTAAGAGGGGGAATGAAACGAAGGCTGAAATGTATTACATTCATACCAAATAACCCAATTGTGAACAGATTAACAATGAGCTTAAAGTGAAAACTGACAGTAAATGCCTGGCTGACATATTCTAATTTCACTGACCCAGAGTAGACCCTGTTGATGTCATCCCAGTCAATGCTCCTATCTGTAGCCACAACCTCCACTTACTGGCCCCCTCACTGCAGTGCTGTAAATCTTCCCTCAGGAGGGATAGAGACGTTGCCGTTTTGCTCTGCGTCATAGCGGGATTTTTAGCTTGGATACTCTGTCCTGATCTTGTTGACACATGAGTACATTTTAATGAATCAGACTCCCCATCATGTACACGTTGTACTACTTTAAATAAGATGGGGATTTAGTTGCTTTTTATAAAACAGAAGACTGCGACAGCGACTGAACATTATTTGAATAAATGCCCTGCCTGATTTGAATTCCAGTTCAATGTGTTCCCATTCATCCCTGCATGACATTCTAATCAGATAAAGCGTATTTACAGATGGATTTTGATTTCAGTCAGCAACAGCTTTAGTCAACTGTTTCATGGCAGCAGCCTGTTCTTTATATATTTATATACATGGTAGGCAGTGCAGCGTGCTTTGTTTCTCTGTCTTTGTTTTATCTTCTCTCTCTCTCTCTCTCTCTTGCTCTCTCTCTCTCTCTCTCTCTCTCTCTCTCTTACTTTTTCCCCTCTCTTTGCTTCCTGGCTGTTGTTTTGAACTCGACGGGGATGCCTTAGAAAAGTGTTTTTTACTGCTGAACATGCCCCAAGCACATTGTTAGTGAACAAGATTTAAAGGATCTAACTAATCAATCCCAGATCATGGTTCATGCCAAGGTCAGAGCTGGTCTCTGCTGGAGTCGCCACCATTCAAGGCCACACCCATCTGTTGCAGCCTTGGACACTCTGTCCAGTAGTTTGGGCACCCAGGTGTGAAGACCGGATCAGCACCCAGCTATACCACCCCAACCCCGACCCTCACCCCTAACAGACATACACACACACACACACACACACACACACACACACACACACACACAAACACCACCACACCACCAAAAGCCACCCAGCCGCCCGTATCTAAACCCAAATAAAACCCGAGAACACAATTACCCAACACCACAAACACATGCCACTGGCACGCCATGTAATCGGGTGCTTTTTACTAACCCCATTAAGAGTTGCTGAGCAAAAGGAAGAACGGGAAAGAGGCTGGCCCGGCTCCAAGCACTAATGAAGCAGCTATTTGTCGAGGTTATTTGTTTGTGGAAATCTCCCCGGGGCACCGCAAGGTTAACATCCAAACATGTTCTATTCTGTCCAATTACAAACACAACATACACCCATGCCATGTTCTATTCTGTCCAATCACAAACACAACATACACCCATGCCATGTTCTATTCTGTCCAATCACAAACACAACATACACCCATGCCATGTTCTATTCTGTCCAATCACAAACTAAACATACACCCATGCCATGTTCTATTCTGTCCAATCAAAAACAAAAGATAAAGCCATGCCATGTTCTGTTCTGTCCAATCACAAACTAAACATAGACCCATGCCATGTGAACTTTTGCCTCACTGGCTGCTTGAGTTAGCTTTATTGCAATGAGTATTGCGGCTCCAACGTGCATGTCTGCATGCCATGTAGGCACCTTTATATAGTTTGGGGTCTTCCTCGCTAATAGACCCTAGGGCCTTTTGACCTCTCTGACCAGCTACCAGCATCAGGGTAAAACTCAAAGCCAACAGCAGTCAGAAACACAGGCTTGTTAAACACTTATGCAATGGCCCGACACCCCTGTAAATCCTTCACCATGTGTTCACAGTGATTTGCTGCAATGCTTGGGCAGCCATCCCTCCTCCTCCTCCTCCTCCTCCTCGCCTCTGCTCTGCTCTCTTTCTGCTTTAAACAAAAGAGAGCAGAATGAGTCCAGCCTTGTCTTCCTTTTCCTCTGCTTCTCCTTATGATCGTTCTCTACCTCCCCCTCTCCTTCCCTTTCTCTCGCTCCTGCCCTCTGGCTATTGGTGCATACCTCACCTCTGGCCCTGTTCAGGGAAAGGCGTGAAATACATAACCCATGTACCTATAAAACAGTGAACTAACGTTACCCCACCACTACCAGGGCCATCGACACGTCCACCCCTACCCCTCCCATCCCCTCGCACACCCCACTCCAGCCCCCTCAGTCTGGCCACAGCCCCAGGAGCCACTGGCCCCTCTGTGAACCAGATGGCTGGAAGTGCCTCAAACAGAGAGGATTTTTTCCATGCATTTCGCTCCACTGAGGCACTGGGGTCAGGGAAGGGGTATGAAGCAGTGAAAGTGAGAGAGCGATAGAAAGCACGGGAGAGAGAGAGAGAGATTGAGACACAGAGAAAAGAGATAGTGATAGCCCTCCGAACACAAATGAATACATTTACAACTCTGTTTACTTTATTTGACCTTGTGGGGGAAAGCGCTCTCCTGTGTTCTCTGTCATTGAGTCTGTCAGTGGTGTGTTTGGTCTGGAAATACTAGCAGACCAATGCATACCTCCTATGGGTCTCTGTTAAAAGAGTTTCTTCCCTCCAGCCCTATTTTGTGATGCCTTCCAGTTGGCGTGGTCTTGCAAGCCATCAGTAGATGCTGGAAAAAACAGTCAGAGACTGAGGAAAGGGAGAGAATGAATGTTGTGGTTTTGCATTTCAGAATTCTGTTTTAAATCGGGACTAGGGGCCCCAATTTGATAGATGCGCACCACGGGTTCTTACACACAGCAACAAAAAGGTCACAGCGTAAAGCTATTTTGATGACTAGGGCACATTTATTCGGTCATTTCACAACATGTGCACTGACTTAAACACCTTCGAGGATGGGCCGACACCTCATTTGGGTGTGTCTTGTCAAAAAGGGCAGTGTTGCATAAAAATTGTGTTGAGGAAGGTGTTCTGCCACTTCCTTCTTTCAAATGTAGCCTGCATCTTTGTTTTCAACGTCTGGCAGGCACATCTGATCTAATCTCTACACAGTTTGACAGCATAACATTGACCTCTCAGTTACTAAATTAACAGATAATTTAAAAAATATGTTACAAACTGGCTATGTTGATTATGCAATTATGCTCAACACCATACAGACATGGAATAAAATAATCCAGTAGCCAATAATCATTCATCCATGCCTTAATGTGCAAAAAAAAGTGAAACAGAAAAGTATTTTTTTGTTTGTATTTCACAGCATAGTACTCAGATAAAACAGCATAGTACTCACTCAGATTAGACAGCATAGTACTCACTCAGATTAGATAGCATAGTACTCACTCAGATTAGACAGCATAGTACTCACTCAGATTAGACAGCATAGTACTCATTCAGATTAGACAGCAGAGTACTCACTCAGATTAGACAGCATAGTACTCACTCAGATTAGACAGGATAGTACTCACTCAATCAATGCTGGTTCTCCCATGTATCGCTCTTACGTGTATATAGCCTAAAGTCTCTCAGTAAAGTGGCAATGAAGATAGGCCTACCGTGAGAATGAGCACAATATCTCTGTCTACAAATGGGATTATTTTGTAAAATATTTGTTTTTGAAATGTCCTATTATTTGAACCTTTGCTTGGTTTAGTTGCCATCTGGGATAACTCAATTCACTCCGGATATGAAATATTACCTGTTTCATGGACATCTTTGCTGTTTCCTGAAAAAGATTAAATTATCCTGACTCACTCCATTTGAAGAATTGTCGTGGTGCGATCAACTTTCCTTTCATTCTTCTGTTGGAGTGTGGCTGAAACTGTACTGCCATTAAAATAAGTATTTCATTACTTTGCATGAAAATGCTTTGAAGACGACCTTGATGTTTTTAGCCTACCTTTCCACTATATTCTCCATAAATAATTCCCCTAATATCTTATGTAGCTTGCTGTCATACATGTATATTAGGCCTATAGGCGTATTTGTTAAATAATGTGATGACTACAGCAATGATTACACTTGAACTGGGCTGGGCTGGGCTGGGCTGGGCTCTTATCAATTCAACACAACATTTTTCATCCTTTTCACAATGGCAATTGAACATTTTCACAAATCAACAGGCATTCTGACATGTCCTTGGATGACAGGCCACTTATTTGTTTGGTCCAACAGACAGACAAATAAGTGGCCTGTCATCCAAGGACATGTCAGAATGCCTGTTGATTTGCAAATTCTTCTCGACTGTCTGCCATCATGTCACTCACTGCTTACAGCTTGTTGCCCTATGAACTTAGGGCCCTAGGAGTTGCTTTCTAGTCTTGCAGGTCAAATGCTCAGCCATGGAATACATTGCTGCATGACAGAGAAAGAAATGAGCATTACTTTTCCACATACGAGAGAATTCTGAATCACATGTATACATACTTGTGTGTAGGCACAGGGTTGAAACGTCTCGTTTACTTTCGTAACCTTGGTTCCTTTAGCAGGGACCAGATATAACAAATGGTCCGTGACCCTTGGTCAGGTCCCATTTGTTATATCCCAGTTCCTGCGATAAGGAACATGAAGTACATACACATAGAGACAGTCTTACCATATGAAAAGTCCACCATCTTTGACCTTTAAATAATATATATATAAAAAATATATCTCATCCTAGCCCTTGACCCTAACTAAAAGGCTTTGTAATTCATGTGATGCAAACTTCACACAGATGTGGGAAACAACCTGTCTGTGCTCATACACTTCACTTATCTGCCCTCATCTGGTACTGGAGCATTCGCCGCTATGATGTACAGTGGAACGTTGTCTTTATTTTCCAGCTTTTGTCAGCCACAGCCACGCCTCACGGAGCACCAATTACTTTGACTCCTCCTTTTCCCACTCTTAGTGTAAAAATGTGAGCAGACCATACCGCGGATCACACAGACAAAACACACACACACCCCCGGAAGGGACGGGCCTCTCCCTAATTTCCCTGCACGTTTGGCCCAGGCAACAGCGCAACATTATAAAGAACTGTTCTACATCTCATAACTTAACTGTGCACACAGTGATGGACACACAACAGTAAGACAATGCTAGGACATTGAGGCCAAGTTCCAACTGTGGAAATACATTTGAAGCCATTGTCTTTCTTTTCCAACTTTTTAAGTCTTATAATACCAAAGGAATCAATACTCCTTCCTACCAGCATCCGTGTTGGTTTCCTCTAAAGCTGTGTTGCTCATCAGTACACAAGGACACGCTCCATCCTTGAAAGTGTGTGTGATCGCACACTCGCACAGCTTGACCAAGTGTGTGTGACGCACACTCACACAGCTTGACCAGACCTGTTGACCTGTTTTCCTGGCACTAATCCAGACGTTCCTCTTGCTCATGGAAAGAGAAGGAGGTATTTGCAGGTGTCTGGCCAGAGACAGTAAACTCTCAAAGCGGATGAGGGAGAAGGGACAGTTCACCTGCGGCCTGATCTGGGCCGTCAAGGCCACATCTGCATCTGCAGGGAATGTGAGGGATGTGGAATGATCTCCACAGGGAGGAGAGATCTCTTAACCCCGGGCAGTTTCTGTTTTCATAGCTCTGGAGAGCTTAAAGCGTACAAATTAGTCATTAGTACCTGTACGGGTGATGGCTGACTGTTGACTCAGGCTACGCTGATGGGTCCTGGCTGACACGGTGACCGCTGTCTGACCCTGACCACACACACACACACACACACACACACACACACACACACACACACACACACACACGTCGCGGCATGGTCTCAATCTCGGAGTGATGCAGCCTTAAAGCCCAGGGCACACGGAGCAGAAGTGTGCTGCCCTTTTCACCTCCTCTCCTTCACCACATGCCTCCATGCACCTCTTCCTCTCCTCCTCTCACCCTCACTTCTTGAGCTATCGTCTTGACGACCGTGAAATCTTCCCCACAATTCTTCCTTCATCTCTTCCAGCTCCTTTAACCACCTCTTCGTCTGCCGAGGGTGAAGAAAAGGGAGTTTCTCTTTTTCTCACAGTTCTTTCTTTCATTCAGCCAGAAACATAACCTCAAAGTTGCGTGGCAGGTTGCTACAAATGCAGCTGCGCTTCATTCCGGGAGACGTGGGGAGGTGTGGGGAGGTGTGGGACCACCTTCTGGCTGTACAAAGGTGCTGTTGTCTTGGCTGTGGCGGGTAGTGGGGAAGGGGGCAAGTGAGGAATGAACAACCCGAAATCTCATGCGCATGGCGTTCCACCTCACGAACACTCGCAGAGCATCATGGATCTCTGGTAAGCCATTTCAACCGAGGAAATGAAGAAGAAGAGGGGGGAAAAACGGCATCTGTCACAGAAGACACTTTTAAGAGGCCCATCGGGGTTGGGTTTGGATGGGGCTAATGGTGTGGTCTGGAAGCCTGACTGTCCAGGCCAAGGATCAGCAGAGCACTGTAGGGGATGAGAGCGGGAACGATGGAGAGGGAGACGGAGAAGGAAAAGCCATAAATCGAGCAATCGAGGACAGGCGTTGTGGTCATGACATGAAAGAGGCAGTCAATTTTTTGGACCTTTTATTGCATGGTGATGTATCTGTGTAAAGAGAGTCCATTTCTAATGAATACCATCACCCAAAGTATGGCTGCTGTTTCAACATGTGTCCATCAGAAGACAGAGATGAAGAGTGTGGGAAGGAGACAGTGACTCATTCTGTATGTTAGGACACAGGGCACAGACAGGAAAAACACTCAATGACACACAAGTTCTTCAAGGCTTTTCAAACTTTTCACGACCATCAGATTGTATAGGTACGACATACACACAGGCATCCCAGTTGAGACAGTAAAGACTGTACGTGATAACTGTAATGACTTGTGTCATTTTAATGATCTTCTTCTATCCTCAAAGACTCATACTCAATGAACAGATCAATTCAGGGAAGTACACCTAGACACCCACAGACACAGACAGACAACCACTTACACTGTCACTGTCACTTTGCTGAATATTACATTTGGAAAGTTTTTTTCCATTCTAGTCCTCAGCAATATGTAGGAAATCCAACAAACAGAATGCCCTCATGAAGACTTTGCAGTCGAGACGTGTCTGCATGTAGCCAGTGATAAATTAAGTTTTTTAATATGCAAGCTGGGTTCTTATGCAAATTTTCCTCACATTAATGTGATTTTAAAGCAGTCTTAAACTTGCATTAGCTTTTTCCTATATATTATTATTACCACATTCTCTCCCCCCTCGCTTTTTTCTCTGTAGATTTGTTCCTGATTAAACCTACATCAGAACAGAGTCAACCTATGTTAGAGGTGTGAAAAAGAAATCCAAAGTGTGAAAACATTCCAATGGTGTAAAATCCAATATGGGGGACATTAGCCAAGTTGTAAAAATGATTTATTCAACATAACTACAAAATCTGTGGAAGAAATTTCCACATTTAAAAAAAAAAATGTCACTTACATTGGTGTTGAGGGATGGGTAAGGGAGACCATGCATGGCCAACAACAGTGTGGCCCTGCTGGTGGTCCACTGCAGCACTCCTGTATGTAATCACTGCCCACACAAGTGCTGTCTCAACAGGTCCATTTCATGCAGGCCTACATTTGCCCCAGTCACTGTGAAGTAACCGCTGAGATAAAAATGTAAAAGCACATTGGACAGACAGTGCTCTGACGTTATACCACAAGTGTGTGGACACAAATGACATTACCACTTGAAACGTGTTGTTCTTGGTCTGGTGTGTGGTTGGCTGGAGGACCCAACAACTCAGGCAAGTTTCATGATTGAGTGGGAATGTAAGGTAGGGGAAGGAGAAACGAGCAGGGGAAATGGACATAATGAGAAAGAAAGGCAGCTCAAGAAGACAAATAATACAGAGGGACAGCCAAAGCAGTGGGGTCTTAAAACATTATTTAGTGCTTAGTGCACTAGCAACCAAAACAAACTAGGGGAAACAAAGTTTTCTTCACATTCACATACCACTGAAGAGACCAACAATAAGGTTTTAAGATCTAGAGAAGCACCACAGCAACATTTACTTCCAGTGTAGTATCACAGGAAATGTACATCAATTGGAAATAAAATGGAAAATGCCTAGCAGAATCTTGCATTCTGATTAGCAAGCAAGAGCTTGACTATAGATTTCCTACATTGTGATTGGCTAGCAAGAGCTTGACTGTAGATTTCCTACATTGTGATTGGCTAGCAGAATCTGGCATTGGAAACAGCTTCATACAGCCTTGTTTGGCAAACATAAAGCTTTCTCTGGGATGGTTGAGATCACTTGCCAGTCAGCAGTTAATAGCCACAGTAGCTATTTTCTTAGGATCCTATTTACTACTTCACTCCTATGTAACTTACCATGTGCTTATTAAGAGTGTGTTTACACAGTTTTGTTTAGCCTTAAGGGATAAAGCTTAAAGCCCATTCAGTCAGAAAAGATCTG
The DNA here is from genome assembly GCF_963457725.1 of Sprattus sprattus. Lineage (NCBI taxonomy): Eukaryota > Metazoa > Chordata > Actinopteri > Clupeiformes > Clupeidae > Sprattus > Sprattus sprattus. The sequence goes on from NC_137924.1 coordinate 35,923,672, forward strand.
TTGTGTGTTCCTGCCACCACTAATTCTATATAAATAAAGCACTTCACCTCCTTACATTGTGAAACGGATGGAATCCTTCAATTCTCTATTGTCCCAAGGTTTAACAATCCATGTGTATGGGAAGGGGAGTCAAATTCTTTGTGCCTTGTCTAATATATCTGAAGCTTCAACCCTGAAGGCCCAGGAATGGCATGGGGGGGATGGAGAGAGGCAAAGAGAACTTGAGAAGATTTTTATTGAATAAAATTAATTCTAGACCAACAGAGAGACAAGTGTTAAACTTGAGCAACAACAACCTGTGTAAATGCAATTAATTTAGGCCTTTGAGTGATGGACAGATGTATGTGTGTGTATGTGTGTGTGTGTGTGTGTGTGTGTGTGTGTGTGTGTGTGTGTGTGTGTGTGTGTGTGTGTGTGTGTGTGTGTGTGTGTGTGTGTGGTATGTGTGTATGTGTGTGTGTGTGTGTGTGTGTGTGTGGGTGTGTGTGTGTGAGTGTGTGCGTGTGTGTTAGTGTGTGTGTGTGTGTGAGTGTTTCTGTCCAGGAGGCTAAGATCACACCTCTGCCAGCTTAGTGGCTGGAAGCATAATGGTTGTGGTCAGTGTTTGAATGGCAGCCCAAAAAAAAGAGAGGAAAAAAACAGAGACAGGCTGTGTTTTAGCTTTTGCTGTGGAGGGGAAAGACCGGCTGTTGGGCTTGGCATGGCCAGGCGGTCGGCAAGAGGCCCCGGCGGTGTCCATGACGACAGCAGCAGCGGCAGCAGCGATGGCAGCGGCGGCACTAACGCTACATCGCATAAAACTTTACGGGGCACAACCCTCCTCAGTTGGACGGAGCCCACAGCAGTCCTGCCCCAGACAGCCACTGTGGCATTCCCAGCCGACGGCAGCTCCAATGGAACCTTCACCCAAAATATTGGAGCCGTAGGCTATCCCAATGCGTGCAGGGCAGGGCAGGGCAGGGTGGCTTGACAAGTGCCCACCACGGGGCGTTAAAGGTGGAGGTGCTAAAGCAGGAAGACAAGCTGCTGGCGCTGTGCTCCAGCCTCTGTCACCCTTCCCACACTGAGGTAGCTAGAGTAGCGATACAGAGAAAGAGACAGATAGAGAGTGGAGGAGAGAAGAGGCAAAGACAGACAGAAGAGGCGGAGGAGAGGAGTGTGCTTCCTCCTTTATCACTTAATTGAAATATCTTTTTTACTTTTCACCTGTTCACCTGAGGTCATTCTAATTTCCATCATGTTATTAACATACGTAGAATAACATTGTGTTTTTATGTGCACCAAAGCAGTTGAGTTCCTCTCGTGAAATAATGGGACCTAAATATATTTTACGGCCTACAGATGGATTGGCAGGGTGCTACCTCTGAAAGGAGTGTGACTAATGCTGGAACATACTGCAAATGATTAGCGTGCAAAGTTTCTTAAGGTTCTCTTTTATCCTAATCGCCATAACTATAGATGATAGGGAAAGAGTGACCCTCTCTTTTAAAGGGAAATCACTTGTGAATGAACAGAGAAGCCGTTGCACAAACCTTATGGAAAGAAAACTTCAAAGGACAGATTCCATGCTACTTCTGGCTTATGTTCACGTCACCACGAGTCCCATAGCAGAGCGAGCGCAGTGACCCGGCCCAAAGAAGTGACACATAAAAAGAGAGAGGAACCATGTGTCATGTCAGCAGCATGACCAAGACAAGGTGGCTGTACATAAGTATAAGACTGCATCCAACAAGAGGCATTGATCACAGCTACAATGCTGGAGGTGTTCCTTTGCAATTCTGTGTGTGTGTGTGTTTGTGTGTGCATGTGTTTGCATGTGTGCGTGCGTGGATGGCCGTGTGTTTTGAAAAGCAAAGAACTATTAGGATGTGAATAAATTATCTTCATGGATAAATGACACCTGTTGCTAAGAGTGTCTTACAGATACAAAATCCAAGGAGAATGTCTGTGTGTGGGTCTGTGTGACAAGGTAAACATGGCTACCTCTTCGTCCAGGTAAGTAGCATACAAGTAGGATTCACACATTCACTTATTCATCACTTTCATTGAAAAAGAAACATGGAAACATGATGAAAGGACGAAGGGACAAGAAGTGGGTGAACAGAGGAAGACTGGAGAGGCAACAAGAGAGAAGACTGGATGGGAAAGAGGAAAGCAGAAGAGAAGAGAAGAGAAGAGAGCAGCTGCCCATGCATTAGAAAGGCACTCTGTTGATTAAAAACAGTCAGTTGTGAGCCACTGTAATGGCTTTATGAGAGAGTCACATAAACCCCTGCCCACAAAAAAATAGTGGATGGGGGGAAAAACGAAGGAGGTTCCAGGTTCAAATGAAAAAGCGTTCGAATAAAGGCATTATATTGGCACCTGGAGCGCCCCGGAGAGAGGTACAGGAGGGGGCTCCACGACGGCTCGACGTATGAAATCATAATTCCTGAGCCTCGTCTTGGTTTCTTTTCCTGTCTGAAAATGAGGCTTTTACACGTGAGGGGGAACTAAGACAGCGGACTCACCCCTTATACACTAGAACAGATGACAGAGGGTTGGCACGCCCGAGAGCTGTGCCTACTCGTGTTAGATCGAGTGTACAGAACAGAGCACAAAAAGCCGGAGAAGAGAAAAAATATACGCTCATTTCTGAAACAAAAAGGAAACTGAATGAGACCTGTATAAATACCTGGAAATCATAACACATCCATGTATGGATTTCACATGCTGTGAGCGCTGCATTTGTGCCTCGTCCCTCTCCGCCACTAAAATATAATACTGATTTGAGGCTTTTATTAAAATCAAACCGGTCATGGTCAAAATTGTTGCTTGGTATTGCAAGGCATGGTACAAGCCAACTACATATAAGTCAGTGGTCATCAGTGGTTTAGCGTAAGCTGCCTTAGACAAATAAATTACAGCGTATACAGTATACATATATACATCCAGAGGGAAACCATACTCAAGTTTCATTTCAGTAGTTAGCACTAGCTTTGATCCCCTCTCTCTCTGTTCTTATACCCAAATACACTCAGGGCAGAAAAAGAGTTGTATTTTTGAGCAGAGTGCTGCTCTCTCCCAGTCCTTCAAAAATATGAAGCCCAAACCAAACCTGGCGTGAAAGAGAAAGAGAGCCAAAGAAGGGAAATCTCTGGTGTCTGTTGCTCTGCTATAGGGCATGGGGATGACAATACTGAGCAGATGTGTACAAATGTCTGCTCAGATTTCGCCACTCTGTTAGATATTAAAAGGGGATGGATGTGAGGACAAAAATGAAGAGAAAGACAGATGGAAAAAAAGATGTATATAATCCTTTTGTTCACTAAGCTGGTAAGTATTGGCAAGCTGGTCCTCTCCTCCTTTTTTATCCCCCCCCCCCCCCCCCCAGCTCTTCCCTCGCTCACTTTCTTCTCTTTAATTTTGGCTGCAGAAGTCCACACAATGGTATTACTGTGTCAGTGTAATACTAAAAATAATTTCAGGTATTTTTATTGCATGTAGCTTTGCCTGGGCTCTGTCCGTACAATGGTTGTATTGTAGTGGCACACTGCCTGGATTTGAGTCATCATGTTTCTGTTCAAGGAAACCTATTCTTACTTCTCTCATTTGACTGAGGGCGGACTGATAAGACAGCATATTAGTCACTACTCAGAAATGTTCAAGCCATTATCAGAATTACTCTCAGACAAGAGATGGTTGACTGACACGCCATATTAGCTCAATATTATGTGTGGAAATCCTGCGCACATGTTAGCAGTAAAATTAGTTCTACGTGAGACGTTGATGTAGTTACAGGCCAATGTCATTTTCTGGACTTATATGCATTGTACTGTTTGTACCTATTGGCTTGCCATACAGAGCTGAAATAAATATGACAAGTATAACAAATGCTCTGCACTTAGTCCGACCTCTAAAAATACATGGAGAAAGAGTCCAAGGACACACAAAGGAAAACATGCCTTCATTACCCCCTATCCTTAGAGTAGCATCATTCACTTTGAGTTCAAACAGTCAAAACTTGGCAAGGGTCAGCACCTCTCTCTCTCTGTCACCACAACACACACACACACACACACACACACACACACACACACACACACACACACACACACACACACACACACACACACACACACACACACACACACACACACACACACACACACACAAACACACACACACACACACACACACACACACACACACACACACACACACACACACACAAACACACCACACACACAAACACACAGACACACACAGACTAAGTTAATATCTCAGCTCCATAAATTGTTCTCTGGAGGCCTGACCCTTATAAGTGGAACTCAAAACAAAGGTTGGGCTTCTGCGCACTCTCTTGTCCAAGTTTCACATGTGATTTATTGGGATAATAGCAAAAACTTTACACTTGGCAGCTCCACCTCACATTTCTACAGAGATGACTTTTTCTGTTTAGATTTGGCCTTTGGCTAATAGCAGGTTTCTGATCAGGACACTCGGTTTTTCCAGCTACTGAGAACCTTTTGTGGAATATTTTTTCCCTGGGTAGCTCTGCTTTCTTTTAAAACATTTTTTTCAAGGTGTTTTCTAATAATTTATTATAAGGTTCTTCAACAACCCCCCCCCCCCCCCCATACATATTTTATCGAGGACTAGTTGAATTAAATTAGTGCTTCATTTACAACAACAAATCAATCAATGTATTATTTGAAACCCAACTAGCATTAAATGTGTCTCTATGACATTATGTGTGAATGGAGCTTAAGCAAAATACTTCTCTTTTAAGGCAAACTGTGGAGAACACAGAGAAGTGAAGCCATTGCTTGGTATGAGCTGCGTGTGGGCACTCTGTGGGCACTTATCTATGGCGGCAGAGTAAGAAAGACTTTGAACAACAAAAAAGCAAACCCTCAGTTGTCAATGGAAGAAGAGAGGGCTTAAGAAGTGATGGAGAACATAATTAAGTCCTTCCATCTGGAAGCATTTCCATTTTGACAACAAAAACTGCATACTGCACCTTTAAATTTGAAAATGCTGCCTTCACTTCAGCGGAATACAGGCCATCCAAAGGCAATATCAAAGAACCATTCAACACCATTCTATCTGTGATTATCTGAACATCTGTTTTAGGGTTCACAACATTTGTGCCTGTGTGTGTGTGTGTGTGTGTGTGTGTGTGTGTGTGTGTGTGTGTGTGTGTGTGTGTGTGTGTGTGTGTGTGTGTGTGTGTGTGTGTGTGTGTGTGTGTGTGTGTGTGTGTGTGTATGTCTGTGTGTGTAATCTCGGGTGTGGACTTCAGACGTTCCTGTGGTTTTCAAAAATACCAAGTAAAAGCTCTACACTCTGACATTACGGGAAATCTCACACTATAGAAGGTGTGCCTATTAAATAACAAGACTGTTTTTATGAGTATAGACCAGTCATACTAGTATAATGGGTGTTCTTTATTGCAATTGCATTAGAGCATTAGTCTCATTATTTAATAGCCACAACTCGTAGGTCAGCAGGGGAGATACTACTCAGCATCTATCAGAAACACAGCCAATGGCTTCACATGGATCATCCATCTTTCAAAGATCTGCAAAATTATATAGAATCATGATGCAGCATGATCTGACCCTGGGAACTGTGAAGGAAAACCCTTTGTTTGCTTTTAGAATAATTTATACTACACTTAATTACTGCTACACTCTTACATGGCATTAAAAACTTTAGCATTGTTAGATACTTGATAAATATGAATATTTCAACAGCACTCCAAGTGTCCCCCCCCCCCCCCCCCCCCCCACACATACACAAACAGTAGTCTCTGCAGACAGTCCTGCAGTGCCGCAGGTCTGGAATGATGGGCCTTGGGGCTGCACTGACTCATGCAGATGAACTGTGCTGTGTGCCATTGGACTCTCGTATGTTTTCCCTGGCTCTCCATCCACACTAATGAATTAGACCAGCAGGAATGTCTTAGAAGAACATGCATTTTGAAGTCTGTTCTGGCTGGGCTGAAAGCAGACAGAGTTGTGGGTAATATACAGACAGATTTGGATGGTTTCCCCTCGTGCTCCCAAGGCTCCCTGGCTTTGCAGCACAATAAAATCTTAAAAAAAAAAAAAAGTTTTTTCTACATGGAGAGTTGATGTGGAAGAGGTGCCACACACAGAACATCCTCCTGACACAAGCATCAAGTCGGTTTCTCTCCCTTTGGAAGAATTAGAGCTTTACACTGTTGCACTGTGGTCTCACCATTCACAAAAGACAAAAAAAAAAGAAACTGTAGCCACAAGCGGTGGTGAATTGTTCAGGACCAAACGTGTGTGAATGTATTTCCATTGGAAACAGAAGGTTTCGTCCACCATCCTGGGTTCCATTATTACACTGTAGGAGGTGTTAAAGACAAAAAAGTGTTTCAAGTTTCATGAAACTTCATTGCACCTTGGAGGAGATGAGGTTCACTTCCTGTTTCCACTAGGTGAAACTATAAAACCAAATATGGCCTGTAGAAACATGGAGCCATTGTTAAGATTGTACTCAAAATTTGGCAAGCCTTCATGTACAGTAAGTGCTTTGGATTTACACCTTATTTACAGTCTGGCATTATTGGAAACCACTGTTGTTTGTGTGATACCCACAGAGTTTGCCATTCTAATTTCAAAAACATCCGCTTAGAGTACTTTACATGTGATATAAGCCAATTGTGTCTTGAAGCGTTTATAGGACATTTTTTTGATTATTTTAAAAGGTGGAAATGACCTGTAGTAGAAATGTAATTTAAATATATGTGCCTGCTTAAAAAAAACAGAGAAATGGTCATGAAGGCAGCTTTGTTGTTGCAGTTGTTGTTGTACCCTGTCGCTCCGGTTCTATGGTTGGCCAGTCGTGTTGTGGTTAGCGGTTGTGGGCCACACTGAATGCTGTAGTGAAAAGGAGGGCCTTCACAGAACCTGGGTACCACATGCAGCACGTGTTGCGGCTGTCACCAGCCAGTAGTGCGTTGTTGATTAATCCTGCTGGTCAGGTTCTGTAATTGGGCAGTTGTTATTGGTTAGATTAGATAACTGACTATGAGTAATAAGTACTTGCCTGTGACAGTGAGAGGATTGGCCGCTGTGGGAAGATGCTGCTGCTAAAAGGACACCATCTTCTGAGCTTCTTTCTACTCATTTGAACCAATTCATAGCCAATTCATAGATTATAACCCCTCTACAGTGGAAGTTGTTGTGCAAGACATTAAACCTGCTAATTTACTGGTACAGTTTCATCCACTGCTCAAGGACACAGGAGGTGGACCCCTCGGGTTCTGACATCGCATTACTTTTTGATCTCTCTATGAAGTATGGCACTGCTTTCCCCATGTCTTTTTAGCCATATTTGTCCTCCCTGACTGCTACCCCCACCAGCTACCACGGCTACCGCACGTGCTGTCAGTGCTACAAGAGCATTTTGTTTCTTCTGCGTGATGGATTCTTTTTTTCCTGAATTGTAGATGGCGTCATGTAAACCACAGTGAGTTACTGAGACGGGATGGTATGAATGCTTGCATGCTACTACTGTCACTAGGGTCAGTGTAGTTGTATGGTGATGGACTCCATTCCTGATTGGGCCGGACGGCCGAGGCTGAGTGGCGGTTTTTCCAGCAGCCTCTGGAGACTCTCTGTGTTTGCTGCTGCGTCATGACAGAGATTCAGATCTCCTACAAACACAAACGCATTAAAGAATACATCTGCGGTGTCACTGTATAGCTAATGTTACACTCAACGAGTAGAATAGTTTACGGATGCACCAGGACATTCAATGTAACTACATCAAACTTTATTTAAATGACACAGCACAATTAACAAAGATATAACAGGACACTTCACAGCCTTCTACTTCAGCCATACTCAATTAGCATCATGTGTGTTGTTTGAAAGTCAGCAGATGTTAGACATAGCATAGAATGCAAGTTAATGGACAGACACACATGGGGCTAAAAGCATAAATCAGTAAATGACCTCACTTATTCGGTTAACATTGCAGTGAAATGATGGTGAATAAAGACTGTGTCAGTGTCGTACTTGTAATTTTTTTTTTTTCTTTGTAAAACAGCAAACGGGATGTATGATGTCAGTTACCCGAATCACTGACCGTAACATTACAGCCCATCTCTATAATTAGTGGTGGCTAATTCAGTATGGTGTGTGTGCTGCTTCATGTGGCTAAGCAGGGTTTCCGTCACTAAGTGCTAGTCATCCAAAACCTGCATTCATACTTCAGGGTCTTTGATTTCCACGTGTACGTACATAACCAGCATTAAGAACGATAACTGGTGCATACCTTCAAATGGTTTTACACAGTTGGCCCTTGTGCTATTGTTACTGAGCATTTTCTTTATAACAGTAATTGACAGGGGTAATTACATGGTGCTTTATGAAGCCATAAGTATATATGGCACAGCGTACAGTGACATATTAGTTGCAAGCAATAATTATAACTAGGAAAATGCTGGCTATAAAACCCTAATTAATGTTAGGCAATTTTAGATTGGAATGAGGTACTATAAAAACACAGGGAAGCACAACAGGGCTCTGGTGTAGTGAGTGTGTGTGTGTGTGTGTGTGTGTGTGTGTGTGTGTGTGTGTGTGTGTGTGTGTGTGTGTGTGTGTGTGTGTGTGTGTGTGTGTGTGTGTGTGTGTGTGTGTGTGTGTGTGTGTGTGTGTGTGTGTGTGTGTGTGTGTGTGTGTGTGTGTGCGTGCGTGCGTGCGTGCGTGCGTGTGTGCGTGCGTGCGTGCATGTGTGTGGAGTGCTGGGGGGAAGAGGCAGACATGGCATCTGTTAAACTCATTTGCTGTGCACAGAGGGGGTCCCCAAAGCAGAGACCACAGCACAGTACATCATGTGTACTCGAGCAGCTACATCTAAGAGCTCAGACACACACACACACACACACACACACTTAACATATGAGACCACACACACAGCTTTAAACCTAGAGATGAGTATATATGTCCACATGACAGCAGGAAAGCACACATAGTATACGGCACACTATAGGCAAGACCTCACACCCATTCACACGGTATAATGTGAGAGCACACTCGTCAGACCTCAGCACACGCACGCACGCATGCACGCACACTCACATGGTATAATGTGAGAGCACACTCGTCCAACCTCAGCACCGGAGCGCATGTTCACAGGCAAGGACAAGAATGCACAGGCCCAAACAAACTGGACACTTCCAGTGAAAGTGTTCAGATCAGATCAGATCAGACACCTCTGATTAGGCCCTAATAGCACTAGAAGGTCCAGAGGGGCGTGAGCCTTAGAGCCACAGTTTGTTTTGGGTTGCCGTAAAGCTCTGTTTACTGGAAACAAGGGCATGGATGAGAGGCACAGGGCTATGAGAGCGGAGAAAGACAGAATGAAATGATTGGGCAATTTGTAAGTATTGCGAGACATAGTGAGCAGCTGGGTGGTACCCTCTTGTTTCATAAACACAAGAGTCATGAGGTCATGGCACAAACACAATAACAAGATTAGGGTTTAATGGAGGTTCGCTGGGTGGCTGGGCCACTCATTCAATTGGCTATGAAAGAAGGGCATGGGCCCTCTCAGTATATGATGAGCCTGCGCAACTCACTGAAATGGATATAGGTAGGTATGAAGTGGAAAAGACTGTCATGGTGTGTTTCTATAATGGCTTTTACTTCCCACCCCTTTTTACATGTAAAATTCATCATATTGAGCTTTTTCTTCTTTTTTTCAAAGGGAAATGTACAAAAAATATCTTTTCATGATTTAAAATCATCTGACACATTGGGTGTTAGTCATGCTCTTTATGGAATGGTTGGCTCCATCCAGACTGCATTAGTTTGGACTCAAAAGCATTCTTAGCAGGTCAAACGTTAAATGTGCTACAAAAGTGACAGGTTCGTTTTTTCCCTCACCGTGCATCAATCAATACATTGATTAAATTTTTCTCCATGCACAACCCTTTAAGTGTTCCCTTTTAAGAGTCAGAAATATTAAGGCTTTACAAGTTTGCAGAACGTCAGTGAATCTACACTCAGGAGTCTAATCATTCTGAGCATGGAAGGAAACCAAAGAATTTTCATTCTTAAGGGAAAGGTAGGACTGAGTAGGCGGGAGGGTGCATTTAATACACGAATGCTAAATGAATTTATTTTATGAAATACAATAATCACTGTCATAAAAACCTAAAATATTATTTTTGACATTTCTTCAGGACGCGCCTTCTCTCCTAGGTTTTATAGAGGTGAAAAAAAGGATATGGAAACGGGGAGGAAAAATTGAGCCTCATTAGACGGACTGGAAACGCATAAAAAAATCAATTGGACATCAAACAGCAACAGGATATTATATCATAATTTACCGGGGGATGCCAATTGTTTGATTTATTTTACCACTTTTTAATGTTATGTTTGAAAACATTTATTTAAAATCCTATTTTCCAGGCCTTTAATAGAGGCCAGTCAGAGCATGATAAGCTAGGACTGAAAACTATACTGCAAGGGGGTTTCAACAAAAGGCAGGGCAAGGGACCGTGATGGACCAGCTTTGCCGACTGAAACCAAGTTTCCAAGTCTGTGTGCACTGGTCCAGACAGCATTCCAGTGGGTTCTAGGATTTCAGTGAAAGGTAGAGAAGACACCAACCACAATAAAGCTTGACAAAAATGTTTTATTTCAACCTTACTATGTTGGCAGCCGACAGCTTGACAACTCAGCAGATGGAGGGGACTCAGACATGGTGTCTGTGAAACCGTTTTCATCTCAGACCATGCTCGACAAATTTCCCCAACATGAACGCACGCACGACCTGGCCCTTTCAGGTTTGGAAATGGTGTTTAGTTAGACCACTTCTGCCACTGTCCTGATCCAGTTCCTTGTGTGTCACAGTCCATGGGCTTGTCGAGCTAATCGCCTATTTCACTTCCATGGTTTTGACAGACCATACTTAGAACATATAAAAATAGTACTGAATCCAGATGGGAAATGAGAGAAATGATAACAAGTCTCTACCATAAAAGGCAGAGTCTGCGGTTCGGTGTCAGTTTCATGAAAGGTTGTTGATATTTGAGGTCAACACCCCTCCCTTTCGTACTCCTGAAGCACCGAGTTGAGTTGGCTGGGATGGTTTAGGGCTCAGTCCGAGCCACGATGTTCCTTTCACATTTAGAACCAGAACTGTGTTCAAACACTAGAACCGACAGGACCGTGAGGGGCGTGGATGGGATTATAATTGCGGTGTAAAACAGTAAACACAGCTAAATAAAATAGTTTGTATTTGTAAGTGTCTGCATGTATAACAAGAGTTTATAGTTATAACTGTCACATAGACTTTATCAGCACACAAATATTTTAAAAGGTAAGACTGAAAGAAGGGAATTTAATCCTTAGCTCTGGTTATACAAATTGTTCTATTCTTATGCAAACACAAAGTCTGTGTATGTTGTTACACATTGTTACTCAAATTGTAACATTGTGGATAATGGTGGTGTAACTAAGTAACAAGGCTGTTGTACAGCAGTAATTTAAAAAAGTCGTGAATGTTGTTTGAAACCAGAAGTTGTTTTTGTTCAGTGACAAACTCTGAAAAGCGGCAGACAATGTGGATTGGATTTAAAACCAAAGCTCTCCTAAACTTTATGTCACATCTCATTGCCCTCGGTCAACTGCTGTGCGGCAGCACATAGAGATTATGAATCTCTGGTTTGGGCCTCAAATTTTTTCCTAATTAAATACAGGGCAATGGGCCCCACTTGTTTTCCCCAGTGCAATGGAACATTCAATTTCTTTAATCAACCACTTACGGCAAATAACAGCTAACAGGACCAGCGCTAAGAGTCATTTCGCATACTTGCTCTTCGGGGACTTGAGGAAGACACATCACTGTGGGTACTTCTGAAAATGAGCAAAAACTGAAACAGCTTGAAGTGGTCCAACCAAACCCCATAGGAGGAGCCCATGGCCCACAACAAAATGCACATTGTTCTGCCAGGATCCCTGGGTAACTCATGCTGACATGGACAGATGACAAATGCCAGAAGTGAAGTGAAGTTTTGTCTCCAACTGCTCAGCGTCAGTCTAAAGGGCATCTTCTTTTCCTGCTCTCCAACATCTACTGTCTTCTAGTGTCTTCTTCATGTCTCTACAGAGGTGAGGGAGGAAGACACTGTCTCAGAGGAATCACAATCATGACTCCACTGAGGGCGTGGCTGGTGAGGCTGGCTTCTGGCCTTCATCCGGTCCCCCCTGTTGTCTGCCTGCTCTTTTACTCATCGAGTTTCTCTCACAATACTCAGTGTTTATTTTCATTTGCGTCAATTCACTATACCTTTCTACTGCATCTGTTTTCTCTACTTACTGCGCATCTCCACTGCGTCTCCACCACTTCTCTCTCTCTCTATTTGTCCATTTTTACTCTTCACTCCTGCTGCCTACTGTGCTCAGTCTGTGGTAGGTAGGCATAACTGCTTAGGTCAGGCCATGATATGCTGATGAGACCACAGGCAGCCACATGGCAGGGGTCTCTTTTATAACCAGATTACCAGGTACGGATAGGGAATATGCCAAGTGCCTTGTTAAGGGCTCCATGGCATGCATGTCTGTGTGTGGGTTTTGTGTTTCTGTGTGTGCGTGTGTGTGTGTGTGTGTGGGTGTAGAGGTTGAAATCAGCAGGCACACAATTAACCTGATAGGTCTTTAAAAATACCTCTGTCATGGGTGAGTGTGCAGAGGGCAATGGAAGAGGTTAGGCTGGGGCCATGCCAGGGCCAGAAGGGAAGCCTGGTAAGGGACCTGCTGGCTCTGGTTAGGAGAAAAGGCAAACAGCAGACTGTTTTACCCATCAAAAGCCGATTAAACCGCTGATAAGACGCTAACCACAGTGTGGTCACTGCCACAGGAAGTCTGTGTTGACAGCTGAGAAGTGTTCCCTTTTTTCTCTCAACCTCAAAAGCAAGCCACCATTTCAGCGGGTACATATGCGCGGCGAGATGGATCTCACGTTCTCATGGCCTCCACGCAGAGTCCAGAGCTGAGAAGCACAGAGGGCGGAGCAGCAGCATTGTCAAAACAAGGGAGGGCTAAACAAGAAGGTGACTCAACACATCAAAAATGTCTTGATCACAAAGCTTGTAAAATTATATAGCTTTTTCCATTTCGTCGTTCAAAATTCCACCTTGTTTATTCTGCCGATAATTATGTGTAAAATGAGTTAATACATATGTATATGCTTGCAAAAGTACTTTAAGAGCCTAGTTAGCATGGCTATTATGCACTTATCCGTCATAAAGGTAGGTCTGGATCCCACGGAGCTAACACAATCAGGGCAATAGCTAATTAGTGACCCCTGTATCCCAAATCACTTCTTAATTAAGGAACCCATGGTGTTCCCATTGTTTTGGGGTAATTTCATTTTAGTATTCATGTTTACTCATTACTGCTGCACAAAGGTGACAGAATGTCTGGAAGTGTTATCACAAATTAGATTTTTTTTTTCTCGCCATAAAGGTTGGCGAGGTCAAGGTCTTTCACAACAGATGGAGTTTAATGGGTGAGAGCTTTTTGAAGTTGTGTTTTTTTTCTCCTCTGGATGTTTCCATGTTCTCACCAGCGGGATAATAAAGAATAATGAGTCTCATGCTAGACACACCACTCCAAATAAAGCATATTGGTAAGTTAGACTTGCTAGTTGAGACATAATAAACAGCACCATCATTTGTATATTTACCTAAAATATACATATCACTACATATGGCAGCAGTGTGAAGAGAGACCACTGCTATAGTAGGTATTCAACATCACAAACGGTACACTATTTTGGTTTTGTACTTCACTCTTTACGTCAGGTATAGATGTACTGGTAGGTAATTTTGTTATGTAGTAGATGCCATGTACTGGTAGGTAATATTGTTATATAGATGTCATGTCCTGGTAAGTAATACTGTTATGTAGGTGTTAGCCGTTAACACCAGACATTCTTTTTACCTATTTCTATGTCTATGTCAAAAACAAATACTTTTTACAAAGAAAAAAATATTTCTTACATTAACTTACATTGGGATAGTACCAGCAAACAATGTTTTGTGTGAACAAACAAAAAATAGCATACGATAGTTACGCTGTATGCACATATTTACATTTGTATAAACAACACATGCCATTAGAGTCGTCACCACTGCCCTTACACAAAACCCAACACATGCCATGAGAGCCCTCAACACTGCCCTTAAGGCCTCAATATACTTCTGCATCCTTCTCTGACCTTCTCCGCCCTCGAAAATAAATGGGCGGGTGGTCGGATTCAGAAGGATTTGATCGTACTTACAGGCCCTATACACTTCTACGACGGCCGTGGGTGCTGAAAGTAATTTACCGTGGCAATAATAATTATAAGGACGGCAACAGCGCTTTAAAACGACGTTTTACATTATTCAAAGGTGAAAGATTAAAGGCAAGAGAATCGCCAGGTGTAGGCTACCTTCTCATTATGTGTGTGTGTTGTCAAAGTTTGTAACACAATGGTGTTGGCTGTAAATAAACTCCACTTCGCGTTTTTGACGATAAAATAAATCCCATTTAGGATAACAGCCTTCTTCCTATGTGCGGGAGTTTGTTTTACAGTTTAACTGTGCGGGAGTAGTACCATTTCCCATGAGGCTTTGCTCCGACCATTCTACATTAAGAAACAAATGAAATCGCTGGCCAATTTATATTTGTGGTCATGAAAGTTATGTAACGTCTGAATAAAAGAAATAGATCAAGAGAGGAGGCTAAACAAAAATCAGTAGGCTGGATTAATGAAAGTGAGTTTCGACACACACCGTGAGTGAAATATAGATAGACAACAAGTGTTATATATAGTGGTTAGAATTAGCTGGATTCAGCTGTTGGAGAACTGGGTGATTATTTTCTTTTATGAGAGACATTGACTCGGTGGGTGATGATGTCGTTGGGAAATAATGTTGTTAGTGAACCAATCACAGCCAAGGGGGTATCCGACTCTACAAAAAGTTAGAAAAAAGCGTTCCTCTCCGACCAGCACTCCGAGGGCTCGTATGGGCGTTAACACCTGGGTGAAGGTGTTGCCAAGGCGTGCCAAAGTGTCCCTCTACGACCGAATCGGAGAAGTAAAAATCGGCCTTACTCAAAACCCAACACATGCCATGAGAGCCCTCAACACTGCCCTTACTCAAAACCCAACACATGCCATGAGAGCCCTCAACACTGCCCTTACTCAACACCCAACACATGCCATGAGAGCCCTCAACACTGCCCTTACTCAAAACCCAACACATGCCATGAGAGCCCTCAACACTGCCCTTACTCAAAACCCAACACATGCCATGAGAGCCCTCAACACTGCCCTTACTCAAAACCCAACACATGCCATGAGAGCCCTCAACACTGCCCTTACACAAAGCCCAGATGTTGTGTTTGTCCCGCTGTGTGTCTCTGCCCACCTGCCACTGTGTCTACCAGCCTTCAAGCAGCGTTGGGTAACGAGAGGGGCAGCTCACCACAGCGGCCTTGGCTTTCACACACTTCTCCTGCAGCTCCCATGCCAAGTCTAAGATGAAGTCCATCTTGTTCTCCGTCTCGCCTATGCATCGGGAGAACAAAATTTGTACGCGGATGGCTGCCAGGTCAAGCATGTCATAAAAACAGCAACAGGCCACCTGCAGGTGGACATTCCTGCCATCTGGTCAAGTATGTCCACACCAACCAGTGAAAATAATAAAACAACCCATTTTGCTGGAATATAAAATGATTACATAAAATGTTGCTGACAAATTTAAATACTGGCATATTTTTTTTTTAAAGGAAAAAAAACACAATAATATTTTAAATAGCAGTGTTTCTGCAGTTATGTAAAATGATACAAATCACCACTAAGCATCTAAGCCTTTTATGTGCATTTCACATTAGCATTTTTGCATCAAACATACAAAGAAAACATTTATGGTGAATTGAGACCTGTGCTTTTGCATGTAGTATTATACCTGTTGACTCTATAGACTGTGGGCAGGTTGTCTTCCATCACTGTCAATGTTGCTCATGAATAATGTTGCACATTCTTCTTTCCCTAGAAATGGTTGCTGTAGTCCCGCACCTTCCGAATTTCCTTAGCAGTCGTGGTTTGTTAAATGCTGAGGTGCTGATGATTTAAGGTAATCTTGTGTGAGGTTGAGCTGAGGTGCTGATGATTTAAGGTAATCATGTGTGAGGTTGAACTGGGGTGCTGATGATTTAAGGTAATCTTGTGTGAGGTTGAGCTGAGGTGCTGATGATTTAAGGTAATCATGTTTGAGGTTGAACTGGGGTGCTGATGATTTAAGGTAATCATGTTTGAGGTTGAACTGAGGCACTGATGATTTAAGGTAATCATGTGGGAGGTTGAGCCTCCCTGGCCCACCAGTAACTGTTCTTAAGTAACCTGATCGTCTCTCACATCTTGCTTATATCATTTAAGTCACCAGCTAAGTGAATGTAACACAAACGGTTATTTACTGCATGGATTTGAATACAGATGAAAAACACAACAGTGTGTGTTTTCCTCATGCAATGGCATAACAGTACAGGCAGGACTAAATTAGTTTGCTATAGGTTCCTTTATTGCAATGTATACTTAGCTAAGTTAGCTCTGTCTACTGTTTGCTAGCTAGCAAGAGTGTTTTCCAGCCCAGCTACCAGCTGGTCCTCAAGTCAACAAATTTGAAAAAGGAATGTTAATCACTGACAGTACAGAGTAGGGTAGTTACAAAATGATACTACGGTCGAGCCGCCTTACTTACTTGACTACAAATATCTGGACTCAAACCTGCAGCCTTGGACAAAGGAGGCAAGCATGCTAGTAAGGCTAAAACAAATTGTCTGTCCAATTGCCTGCTAATGTTGTTTACAATGCTGTAAGCTGTGCTTCGAGGATCCACAAGTCAATTCATTTCTACTGTAACTATGGATGCAACAGCAATCCATGTAGAGGCAGGAAACCTACAAAATGCCAATGCCATGTGAAAACATTTATATACATGCCAAGTTGACTCCAAGCAGCACTGGACCACTATGTTTTGGGGCTGTTTTTTCTGTACTGACTTTATAATGTGTCTAATGTTTTTTATCCAATACATTTCAAAGGTGTAGTTTTAAGAAGTTTTCTCAGCAGTGTAATGTTAATGTAGTGTCATGTAAAGAGTGAGTAAATTGTAGTTGCATGGCAACTACAAGGTTGTTTCAAACAGATGGTATTTCATGTAAAAGGAGTCTTTAGCTGGGCTAATCACCCGAAACTGATCAAACAATATTGTAATTCCACAGTGCTGTATTTCTCAAACATCTCTTCCACTACAGCCTGAACCTTCACACTCCCCAGACTCCACACACACTCACCAGACTCCACACACTAATCAAAAGCTGACATTATCTGCCATCATGCTCTGCCCTGATTTTGCTCCTCTCTTTCTCCCCCTCTTTCCCTTTCTGTCCTGGTTTTATGGGATCATGATTCACGCTCAATTAAATGTCTATTTCATTTCAAGTCCTGCCAGCTCATTTGGCACATGGGTGAGGCGACGGCAGGCAGACAGTCAGTGGGAATGCCAGCGTCAGTGTGAGCCTGACGTCCAACTAAGGAGTATGTGCTCCACCGCTGAACACACTGTTCTTACCGCCACAAAGAACAGCATTCTGGGTAACAGTTTATTTTGATTGGGCGGAAATCTTTGACTACTGACTTTTCTTGCATTAAAACTGGCAAATTGTATTAAAAGTATGGGAGGACATCAGAGTCAAACTGCTTTCTCAAACAGTATGTGTATATGATACATGTAAGTGATCACTAGTGAAGAAGTTGGAAATATCAGAATTGAGGTTCCCACCGCGAGATATATTTCTTGGATTTCTTGAGATTTGAGTTTGCTGTAAGATCCTCATCACCCCGGTTGGCAGAGCATTTGGTAAGTACTATATAAATTCATTGTGCTTACCTGATCTTGGGAATTATAGGCAGTAGACTCTAGTAATTTCTACACAGGCAACCCCCTGTGTAGAAATAGACAACTTGGGCTTCTTTGAAAGCTCTATTCCGGGTATTTTGTCAGAAATCGGAGTAACCCTCCCTTATTCTGAAAAACACTATCCGGGCCTTAATAGGCTCTATCCGGGCTCCATAGCAAGCTCTATCCGGTCTCCATAACAAGCTCTATCCGGGCCTTATTAGGCTCTATCCAGGCTCCATAGCGAGCTCTATCCAGTCTCTATAATAAGCTTTATCCGGGCCTTATTATGCTCTATCCGGGCTTTATAGCGATCTCTATCCGGGCATTTGGTCCAGTGCGGACTGAGCTGTAGTTTGGACATTTGCTCTACTAAGGTTACTTGCCGCTAATATATGAAACCCAAGATAATAGAAGTGCTTGTGGTCATAATAGTTGTCTAAAAGAGGATCTTCAGCTTTACAATCTCGACTATAAATGTGAAACGTAATTGTTTATATACAAATATTCTCGTATTTATTATTATTATAATTATTTAAATCCGAGGATGTCTGGAGAATTGATGTGAACGCAATCACCAATGATTTCTCCTAAATTCAGCCCTTAAGAACATGGGTGCACTCCAATCTGGCCGATTTATAACTGCTATTTAGCGTTCTTAAATTCTGTTCAACGAATCCCAGATCAGAAAACTTTCATGAATGCAAGAATTGTCCTGGGAACTTCGTAAGTGCAGTGAAGAAGATTTTTATTTTAGGATATCATGATTAACAGCCACTCGTGAATTATACATTATACTACAGAGCCATATGGCTTTAGATCTACTGTTCACTTCACAGGGTGGTACTTGCAAAGTACTCGGCAAGGAATGCTGTATTTACATAACGGATGCGACCGGTTCTGTTGAGGATTTGGACCAAATTGTGAAATAGGCTCTGGGAGGCTGAATCCATTACAATTTCCTCTTTGGGGGCCGTTGCCATCATACTGATGGCTGTCTTTGCCCTTGTGTACTGTTGTTGTTATTGCTCTCCTTTGATCTGTCAACTCCTGTACTAAAAGGCCTAAACAAACACAGCAGGAGAGGCTACAACACGTTTCTGGGAATCTGGAAGACAATTGTTTAATCCGAACACATTCATTTTCTTTTAGTTTTGTCTTATAGTCATCACGTGTCTTTGAGTTTGTTTCTTGTTCCTACTGTTTTAATTTTTGATTTCCCTGATGGTTACCATGTACATGTACCTTTACTTCTGTTGAATACCTGGATGCACTCACCACTGAAGACAGGATGGTCATTTTACAATGGCTTCGGAGAGGAATTTGGTCTCCCAAACAACCCAGAGGTTTCCCACCAAATTGGCTAAAAGCGTGGTTCACTCTGAGGACACATGGGTTTTGCCTTTCCTCTCGAGAGTGTGACATCTTCAGGGAAGGTAGACTGACAATCACTCAATTCAATCAAAATGTACTATGATCTTACAACAATGATTTGTGTCCAAGTCAGAAAGACTTGGAAAGGGAGACTGAAGGAGTTGGACATATTAGAATCAATGGGTCAGACCTTACAATGATTGACAATGATTAATAATCTTGTATTCATTTGATATTTGTTGCTTGTAATTGGACTTAAGCTAAAATGTAATGTTACAATGGCTGACTAGACATGGGTGAAGATTTTGAGTGAAACCTCTTTCTCTCTCCCTTGATGCGCATCACTGTACAAGATAAAACCTGTTTCTTGACTGATCATATCTCAGACTGAGTCTCCAACAATCCTTTGGTACTATAAAAATTACCATCACTAGTTATGAATAGGGAGAAAGAAAGGGAATATATTAACAGTCAGAATATATTTTGGAGTGCATTTTAATTGGAATATAAACACATTGTAGACATAGCTAATACCCAGATGCACAGAATTGTGAGGCATAAAATACAAGGCACAAAGCACAGGCAGAAGGTGTTTTCTTTTGGTGATTTTACAAAAAATATGCAACATCAGATAAGAATCTCTGCAACATCCCTGCAACAGCAATATTTTAAATAAAAACACAAAATAAGAAGAGGCCAGTAGCATTGTCAAGTATATGACTTTGCATAGTATGGCAATTACACTGAGTGCAGAAGCTACTGAATGCATCTGACTGAGACCGTTCAGTGCATTTCAGAATGATGAAACTGAATGAGGCCTCTATTTCACCAGGGTGAAGGTAGACTGTAATATGATGGTCAGGTGTAACATTCAAGTCTTGTTTTGTAATTTTTTGCAGCAATGCTCTGAGCTAAACCCATCTTGTTTCGGACACAGATCAGAGTCAGAGAGCTAAAATGGCACAAATTCTAGAGAAATAAAAAATTCAATACAAGCAAGTGAGGTCCGTAAATCAAGTCTTCCTTTCAGACGATTCGACCGATTCTTTCTCTGCTTCTCTCTCTTTCTGCCTCTCCACCCTCTCCCTCTTTCCCAAAGCCCTCTCTATAACCTCTACACACCCAGCTCAATGGGGGCTATATAAAGATCAAAGTGTTCCACTTCTCCCTTCTCCTCCTTTTTTGCCTTCCAAACTTGTGTACTCCAGGATATCCACAGAGATTACCCCAGAATCATCTGACCTTTCCTGTTCTGACAGACAGCGCTGTGAACTCCCCCGGTAGCTAAATACACCGCTAAGCGAGCCGGCGCACCGAAAGGTCAAATGTATGTAATCGGTTCTGTGGCATGCTGCCACTCAGCTTGACCTCGGCCAAAAGATGGTAGCGACCCCGGAGCGCACCTGTTCAAAAGTTGCGGTAAGCAGAGAGAAGCGTGCGCCAATGCACCGCCAGGCCTGATTGTACCGAGGCCAAAAGATATGTTTCTTTCTGGTGATTGTTTTCGCACTTGCATGCATGTGCAGGGCACACACTTTCTCACACTGGCGCACAGACGGAGCCCCCCTGGTGACCCCCGGCACATTTCACGGTGAATTTCTTCAAACCAAAACAACAGATCTGATGGTTATCTCTGTATCAGTGGCTGACAGCGGGGGCCCAGTTAATAACTAGCCTTCCCCAGACCTTACGAGCACAGCGAACAAATCCTGGATTTAACCTAGAGAATGAAGGGGTGTTGAAAGGGCTAGCAGCAGAAGAAGGGAGGGCGAGAGAGGGGGAGGAGGCACGAGGCAGATCTATCTTCCTCTCTCTGCGTGAAGGAAGAAGAAAGGAGCGTCTGGCTGTGAAAAAAGGGCAGAGTTTTACTATCGACATGAAAAAGGGATTAAACAGAAAGAGAGATTAAAGTGTTACAGGGAATCAAAGAGAATACAGAAGAGGGTTCATGGCCCGGTCGCCCGGAGGGCAGAGGCACGCAATAGACACACACACTTTTAACCTCCCTGACACATACGCACATGATATTCACACAGGCACTCTCTCTCACACATCACATGTGTAACCATTCCTGTGTGTATGTATACGACTGCTCTAAGAGACCTTCGAAATACCCATTACAACAGAAAAAACTAAATGATATATCAAATTTGCAAGGCACAGACATGGAGGAGCATGACAAAAGAGGTAGACTTGCATAGAAGTCAATTCAAGAACACTTTTGGACAAGAGTGGGAAGGATGAGCATTTTGCTGCATATTGGCAAGATTGTGGTAAGAAGGAAGAGATCATTAGTAGGGATGGAAGACAGTCAGTAGTTGCCAAGCCACTATTATTATATGTTCTTAAGGCTAACAGTGAAATCACAGTGCAGCTTATCCTGCCATATGCAAAATATTGTGAGACAGTCACCCATGATGCATGATGGTATAAGCCTCAGAGAATGTTACATAAATAAAGCTGGACTTTCTTCTGGTCAAAGGTGAGTGTCTGTAAATACTCCTTGTTAATGACACAATATAAATACACCTAGACATTACCTAGTCAAAATGGGAATAGACATGATGTTAGGAGGTCCATGTGGGGTGCCCAAACATAAAAAAATACTGATATTTGATGCCAGTGTACGGATGATGTATCCCAACATAAAATCTTACGACACATTGCCACGTTATTTCTTGTCCCACCCATGAGAAGCTGTGCCCCCCCCCCCCCCTGCACATAGCTCATCACTCAGTTCCCTTTTCTCCTCTTCCAAAGGGAGCCACCAGCTTCATGGCTGCATAGTTCTGTGGAGAAGAGAGACCAAAAGACAAAATGGGACAGTGAGAGAGAGTTAGCACTGGACTTCCACATCCTTACTCATCAGTTTAGAAACTTCTATCTCAGGCGTGCACACAATGGTGTACCTAACCCCCTCATGAACACACATACAGTCACACACATACTTACGTGCTGGAACAAACTATGCGGAGACACGACCATCAATACAACAATTTTATCTCACAGTTCTGAGAGACCCACCCCTTGTTCTCTATCTGTGCAAGGTATGGAGATGGAGAAGCATCCTTACCGGGAAGGCATAGAGGAAGACTCCAGCGAAGAGAAGGACGAAAAAAAGAATGATAAGGGCGAGAATGACCCACTTGAAGCGCCTCCACAGGATGTACCTCATGGTCTTGTAGGGAGAAGAGAGCCACAGGAAGGAGGTATCCGGGCGCCTGGAAAACAGAGAAGACAGTTCATAGATTATTTCTATTATTTAGCAAAAGTTTGAGTGTTTCTCAGCATTTGTAGCATTTCAAGAGCAGGATGTGACAAGGTTCAGTCTCCAGGGAACATATGTCATATGCAGAGTGTGATGCTTGTTACTTTGGGTTAAAGCATCAGCTCCACAAGGGTTGTCCTGCATTTATCCTTGAGATCCAGAATGATTAGTCATATCAGACTGGTCCATGACACAGTAAGCAGCTGTTGTCCTAACTCAGCAGACTTACTTAGGCTCCTCCAAGTGAGGGTTCATGTTGGGCTCATCTCTGCCCAGCCCAGAGGGCCTCTCCTCCTGCTCCTGCTCGGGCACGATCTCCAGAGACATCTCCACCTTTCCCTGAGGAGGAAGAAGGAGCGAGGGAGGTAAGTGTGAGGGGAGTATGGTATAGTATGTTTCTGAAATGTTTGGATTTGTGCAGAGGACAGATCACCCTTACGGCCATGACTTTTTCTCCATTGGCATCACACACACAGGGCCACCAGCCTTTCACTGTCTTCTGCTCAAAGAGGGATACCAGCTTCTCTGAGGCTTGATGCAACAGATCCAGCGTGCACTTCTCAGCAGACTTGGCTGGCCGCAGCATGTGATTGAGATCCATCTCCAAACAACCTGCATGACAGACATTGGATCTCAAGCTCTGAGGTTTCCTCTATGTTTACTCACGCACACACACTGTACTTTAGAGGTATGGGCACCCATACACACTCAGAAGAAATCATGGCTTCTAAGAATCATGGAATTACAGAGGAGATGGAAAAACAATAAGGATGAGTTATGGTCCACAAAGTATGACTTCCTTGTCACTTTATTGAGATGATCTTCTGGCTTACTCGACAAAGATACACTCACACAAACCTACACAGGCATACACATCACATTCCCTTCAAATGTGATTCCATCTACACTAAATCTGTTCACTCCCTTTTACTTCCTACTGAAAAATGGGCCAAAAAATGTCAGTGTGGTTTTTAGGGAGGTAGACTGACGAACAAGAGGGAAAGAAAGGATAGAGTATAGGAAAGAGAGGAGTGAAATCAGGGGAAAGGGATTGCTGTTGATTGGTGACTTTTTTCCCCTCATGTTGCTCCCACATTGTTCATAATGTTCCGTTACCAAGATAGTCGTCGAAGGAGAACTTGTCATTGTCCCAGATCTGGATGGAGAACTTGGGGGGCAACTTGGACTCAGCCTTGTCTAAACTCCAGAAGTGCTCCTACGAAGGGAGAGAAAACATATGTCTGTAGGTGAGGTGTGTTCTCAGTGCAAGAAAGACAGATTGTACACGTGTGTGTGTGTGTGCGTGCGTGCGTTCGTGCGTGCGTGCGTGCGTGCGTGTGTTTGTGTGTGTGAATGTGAGGTTAAGTCAGAGGCAGATTGTACGCACATGCATGTGTGAGCGTGACAGACAAAGGGAGATTCAGACACAGGGATTGGGGACTGCCACTGCAACATAAATTCCACACCACCTTGCCAGACAGGATTCCATTGCCATGACAACATTCCCTACTGTACTCCTGCAGTGATGGATGGAGCCACAGGCACAGTGGGAATAATGAGGGGCGCTTCACAACTGTCTGTTGCTACACTGCATCAGTAAACAAGTGCTGTCTACACACTTTGCCTGACGACCTTAGCCAGGGCCATAAAAACAAACACTCCAGGAGCAGATTTATCACATTTAATCATTTTCTGAACACATCCGAGTGAGTCACTTTCTCTCTTCTTCACAAATCATAGGATCCAGTCATCTCGATTCATCAAAGTGCTAAAGCCAAACAAATCAATCACCTGACAGTAGCCACAATATGTGTCTTAATATACAGTGGAGTAGAAATTGCTAGCGTAAATCTTACGCTAACCGATTTCTCCACAGCTAAGCCCAGACCATAAGTGTCATATCTATCAAAGCTGTTTTTCCCCTCCAGCTGTGACAGCAGCTCCAAAAAAGCTACTGTGCCCTCAGGTTTCCCCACTGCTCTCTCACAACACATATATCACAGTGGCAGCCTTGGGTGCAATAAACTCAGCTGGATAAGTAGCTACGGAACTAAACATTCGGTGCGCTCTCTTCCCAGCCAAGAGGCAGCAGCCGTGCCCCGGGGACACTCACCTTCTTGTCCAAAACACAGAGCTGCTCTGCAGGCAGGTAGTGGAACGGGAAAAGGAACCTCCAGTTGAAGTTGCCCTCACCCCCCAGCGAGCGGTAGTGCACGTCAGTCTTCTGCTTGTTCCCCTCGTGCCCATGCATCCAGCTACCAGGAGGAGAGACCACAGAGGTGACTTACAGACTAACAGGTACTGTATGATATCCCCTGAAGGTGTAGCACTGTATCAGTAAACCTGGTGATCCCAGACATACCCCTTCACGTAAATGTCACTCATCTTCTCCCCGCTAATACTGACGTCATCGAGAATGACATCACTGGTGTTCCATATGATGCAGCGGAGGAAGAACCTAGAGGAGCAGGACGGACAAACAGACAGATGAGTGAGAGGGAGAGAAAGATGGAAGAGACTAGAGGAGCAGGACGGACAAACAGACAGATGAGTGAGAGGGAGAGAAAGATGGAAGAGACTAGAGGAGCAGGACGGACAAACAGACAGATGAGTGAGAGGAAGACCGAGATGGAAGACTAAACCTCTACGCAAAAACAACCACTGCATTTGTTCACTTGTCTAAGGGTGTTCTTGTTACGTGTAGAATTACTTACTTCTTGGCTTTGCGTGGTGTGATATTGAAGGGAGGTCCTGGTGGTCCAAAAGACTTTGGAAATACATCAACCCATAACTGCAACCTCCCCTAAAGAACATTCAGCAAAAACAATATAAATAGATTTCAATGAAGTACAAAGACATGTTCAGTCATTCAGCCATTCTTCATGCTGGTGCATGTTGAGGTATATAGTCTGCAGTAGCGTGACTAACTACCTGTTCAATGTCAGGTTGCAGGGGGCTGTAGAGGCGTCGCGTCTCCACGTGCTCGGGTACCAGCCCCTGCTTGCGGAGGATGAGCAGGGCCAGGCGCTCCTGCAGAGGCCCCAAGTGAGGGTTGGGTGTCTGGGCCTCATCTGTGGATCCAGAAACACAAGAGCCATCAGTGATACCTGGAGAAATGCACACCAACCAGGCAACCTCTTGAATTACTGAAGTCCAGAGTCAGCAGGAGGGAACGTGAGCTTGTTTATTCTTCTTGGGTCTTTGGATGATCCATTGATTCCATTGCTGCTGATGTACAGATTTCTGGTCTCCTCTGCAGAGTTTATGGTTTCAAACCCTGTGTCACCTCCCTCTGGAGTCCATAACTTCGAAAGAGAAGAGAGGAGAGGAGAGGGGAGGACTGAGGAAGCAAAGATGAAGACAAACTCCCCACCGTGAAGTTGGACTCGGCCCTCAGCGCTGCTGCCCACCTCAAAATGGCTGCCTGACAATCGCTTTGATGGGAGGGTTACCGCAGCTACATGTGGAAACAAAGAGCAGCAGTATTTCGCCCAGGAGCTCAAGGCTGCGAGCCCCCACCCGCCGCAGTATTGATCTTGGCCTGTGCGCGCTCGTGCTGGTGCACCGTAAATCTCTGGGCCTGACCTTGCCGAGCTCACCACAGAGGGGAAACAGTGCTGTCAGAGCCACAGAGCCCCCCTCCCCCCCACAACAGTCTGACCCACGTGTGGCAGAGACCCCCTTTGTTATTTATCACTCTTTCGGTCCCTACTTTTTCAAGGTAAACGGAGTCAGGGAGAAGGGGGGGGGTGGTGGACAAAGTGG
This sequence comes from Sprattus sprattus, assembly GCF_963457725.1. Taxonomy (NCBI): domain Eukaryota; kingdom Metazoa; phylum Chordata; class Actinopteri; order Clupeiformes; family Clupeidae; genus Sprattus; species Sprattus sprattus. The sequence goes on from NC_137924.1 coordinate 35,950,059, forward strand.
TGAAAGGAGGTTAAAGTAGGTCATGGGGAGAGAGGCTGATGCGGAGATGTTGGACAGAAGTCACAAGCGAGTGGGAGTGTCTTGCACTGGTATCAGGCGCTAACGAGCGGTGACCGTGAGCCTCCGTTTCGCCCTGACGACGAGGAGTGATATATTTACTGTGAATTTACTGGCCGCGCCAAAGGTATTGTACGTTTACACAGCCTGCCGTCTCCTTCAGATCGCCTGCTGTTATTATTCATGCTGACTCGCAAGTCATTTTTTCCTTCGTTTATCGCCCAAGCAGGACCAGACGATACCACACACACACGCGTACACACGTGCACACACACAGATACACACACACAGACACGCGCGCACACACAGACACACACAGGCGCGCGCACAGACACACACACACACGCACACTCAGATATGATGTATGATACAGTTTGAGACCTGCGCTGTTATTCTTTGCTGTAAGTGTTTGTTTAAGACCACACTGGGGCTCCCTCACTGATGGGCTTTAATGTTGGAAGATGTGATGAGCCGGGGCCGTGTGGGTGATTAACCCCCTGCTGTCATTCCACACCGATGGAAAGCACCGGCCTTCCTGCTCAACCTTTGGGCTCCTCCTACACCTTCACACAAGATGGGACTGTTTCTCGGGGCTAAATGAACACTCAGGCGCACAGGTGTAGCAGGCTCAAGTGCACCACCAAGGTCAAAGTTCACACCAGAAATAAACATAAGTGTTTGGCTACTTTTTCTATCCATAGCCATACAAGGTCATTAGTGATGGCTCCAACCCCAGATTCATGGCTGATTTTAAGTCTCTAATTACTGTGTATCCTTTTCAAGAGTAGAGTTTGGAGGTCAGGTTGATTCTCAACTGTACCTGTGTATCTGGATCCCCCCAGGTCTGAGGCGGTGTACTCCTGCCCCCTGAAGTGGATGCTGTCGGGCTTGTAGACGGGCCGCCGGTAGTTCCTCCGCTCGCAGAGGCGCTGCAGCAGCTGGGTGGGCCTGAGCTGGTCTCTCCACTGGTTCACCCCTGAGCTGTGAGGGGAGCAGAGGCTCGTCACATTCTCTCACAGATCCACCGCAGACAGACCCAGACACACTCACAAATCATACACACACACACACACACATCCAGACCAACTCGCATTTGTCTGGCATGTTGAATTGTACCTTACTACCCTCTAATATGAACCAGGCATGAAAGACAAGCCATCTTTGTCAATTTCACTTTAATACACACTTTCTCTCTATCTCTATCGCTCTCTCTTTTTCTCTCACATGCAGGTGCAAAGATAGCTAACAGATACAGTGATGTGCAGTGAATAAATCTCACTCCCTGACACCTTACGAGCTAGTGACAGATGCTAGACCAATGGGTTTTAGCCTCCTTGCTAGCATGCCTGCCTTTCATATCATAGGTTGTGAGTTTGAGACCTGTCGAGACTGTGCTTGTCCAAAAAACGCAGGTTACACACACACATAAAGTTGAAACTTCTCCCTCACACACAGATGTACACTTGCATATTCACACACAGATCACACGAGGGGTGAATTAGCAGGGTTTGAATCAAGTTTGACACTAACAAAATTAAATATGTATGTGAACCAACTCCCACTGTCAGTGTGGCATGACTTACATGCAGTAAGACTGGGGGAGGCCACAACTGCCCCCATAGCGTGACAGGAAGCGGTTCTCAAGGTCAATGACTGTCTCGCCGATCTTCTCATCCTTGGTCAGCATGTCGTAGTCGTACAGCGAGACCCTCAGGTCCTTCTCCAGGGGGAGCGAGCAGCTCAGCTCAAACATCCTGCAGCCACGTGATAGACAGACACACTCGTCAGAATCACACCCATCCACTGGATTTGATCATCTTTCTCTCACATTGCTTTAACAATAACTCAACTGACTGCAGGCTTCATATCACACCACAATAAAACAATGTGTCCAACACCAGTCACACTGTGATTGCAATGAGTCCAGCACCCCCTGCTGGTGTGGTGGCCAGCACACAGGACCAGAGATGGGGAAGGAAGGGGAAGAAACGGCGAGAGGAGGAGAGGAGAGGAGGAGAGGGTGAAGTCCAGCACACACCTTCCAAACACTGGCTCAAGAGTGCAAGGGATGTAATGGTCCTGGTCATTGATGGTCTTCTTCCCCAGCGTGAGCTTCACATACGGGTCACACTGTTGGACAGATGGGACAAACACAGTCACACTCATGTTCACACACAGACATGCAGTTAGGAGTGAATCACACAGGTAACTTTCTTTTATAGTGTGTATGTGTGTGTGTGTGTGTGTGTGTGTGTGTGTGTGTGTGTGTGTGTGTGTGTGTGTGTGTGTGTGTGTGTGTGTGTGTGTGTGTGTGTGTGTGTGTGCGCACTGGCTCTTTTACAGCCTGACTGTGACAACCACCAACATTTTCACATTAGTGCAAAGGCACCAAGATACTGTAGATTAAAATGACATATCTTCATCTGCCTGTGCACTTATTTGGTATTTTCCAAAGTTTGGTGAGAAAGAACGACTAAAACACCACCTTGTATAGACAGAAGGTTAGGATGTGTATGAATGTGGATACATTATCTGTGTGTGTGTGTGTGTGTGAGTGTTTGCGTGTGTATGTGTGTGAGAGAGAGTGTCTGCGTGTGTGTGTGAATGTTCCATATCATAACTCTGGGCTTAGGAGGTGATGATGGCTGGCTGAGAGCGGCTGTCCTGAGGTGCCAAGGCTTCTGATGGAAGAGCGCCTGATCACACACGGGTGGGTGTCAGCGCACAGCGCACTGAGGCAAGGGGGTGTCTACCCTCGCATTTACGGCTCCACCGTCACGTAACGTATCACATCAGCAGGGGATGCTGATGAAAGAGCTGTGGCAGTCTGACCAGTCTGACAGTCTCAGAGTAGTTGAAAGGTGCGCCAAGTAAAATACAATCTCCTTTAGTGCGACTATGTGACGGATTTTTTTTTTTGCGGTACTTCACTAAATACTGTCATAAAGTCATCAAACAACTCCTAACATCTGGTTCAAGAAGACAGCTGTAATTGAGTGAGGTGTGGGGCAGGAGTGTGTTTTACAGATCTGAATTTGCATTAAAGAGTAGATTATGAGTACAGATGAGAATAAGGCACAGTATTATAATGGGAAAAGCAAGTATGCCACTGTGTGTAACAAATATTCTCCAAAATACTGTATCACATAGTTCTATGTGTCACACTTTTCTCCATATCTCTTTATCAGTGATAGATGTATCAGCACTTTTAGATAATAGCCCAATGCTGTTCGTGGCACTCACCTTGCCATTGGTGTCCTTAGGCTGAAGGCCACTGGCCTGGATGATGTAAACTCGCACCAGGCACTCCTCAGTGCCATTGGGGGGGAGCAGGCTGAACTGGCGCGGGGGCATGGGCGTGGAGGGGTCATCAGGCAGGGGGTAGATCTTAAACATGCCCTGAGATTGGAACACTAATCAGTCTGAATGATAACATGACACTGTGGGCCCTCAAAAAGACAAAACAAGGTTTTTGTGAGGAGCAATCATGGCAGAGAGAACTAACCTCAGATAGTTATTTTCAGGGTTTGCCTAACTAGGCTTCTTTAACATCTACAACAGTTTATTTTTTTTCAAAACGTAACATGATATCGAGATTTCTTGTGTCTTTGTGTAAGGTCATGTGAGGCAAACCTTACTTTGAACTCTCCGACAATGGAAAGATCCTCGCTCTCGTCCAGAGTTCGACCACGATATAGCTTGAAGGTCTGGCAGAAGTCTGCCAACTTCTCAAAACTGTCCGTCTTCTCCAGCTCGCGGTCATATATCTGAGAAGAGGTACAGGATTAGCACTGTCATTCTGTATATGTCTATGTGTGTGTGTGTGTGTGTGTGTGTGTATGTGTGTGTGTGTGTTTGTGTGTGTGTGTGTGTGTGTGTGTGTGTGTGTGTGTGTGTGTGTGTGTGTGTGTGTGTGTGTGTGTGTGTGTGTGTGTGTGTGTGTGTGTGTGTGTGTGTGTGTGTGTGTGTGTGTGTGTGTCTTAAACTTACAGAAGCTATTATTTCACCTCATTTACTCCTGGCCAGACACACTGATGGTGAAAATATTATTATTCCTGTGTAGCTCCACACCGTGCAGTACAACACGTCCATTGTCACAGAGGCTAGAAGACTGAGCTTTACCAGTCCTGGATCAAAATCATACTGGGGTTGCTATTTGGTTTCTTCTATATATAAACATTAACAGAATATGACCTTCACAGTAACCAAGGCATTTCGAAATTCAATAAGTAAAGTTTAAAGTTGTATCGTTACAGGAAAAATAACTAGGGTGAAAATTTATGATGGCGCAGTGGAGTAGGCCAACACCACAGGATTGGTGCAGTGAATAGACTGGGTCTGAGCCACGGGAGACGTACCACCGACACGCCGACAGTATGAACCAATCCCAATAAACACCCGGCCTTGTTATTTTCAAAGGATCCATGAGACAAACGACGCAAAGCCCCCAAAGCCCACAAGCACACAGGCACCCCTGCCCAACCCCCCCCCCCAGACCCCCCCCCCCCCCCCCCCATTGGTGGAGCTATCACAAACTCAGCTGCTTATGTCAGCATTTTTGGCTAAAGGGTGTCTGTGTCACCCCTCCTGGGAGACTGACAAGTCATACCATAGCAACCGGCAGCCATCAAACCAAAATCCCACCGCCCACAACAACCCTCCCCCTCCACCCCCCCCCCACTCCAGTTTCCAGCCCCGAGACGAGGTCGCCCTGAGAAACGGACTCTTGTTGGATAACAGTCAGAAGTTCTGGGGCTTTGGGAAAGGTTGGAAAGAGTGGCTCATGAGCAAACGAGCCTCTGACAGGAGAGATCAGACAGGCGAGGCAGGGATAAAGGGCGGAGGGTTTTTAGGGGGGATCGAGCGGTGGGGGGAGGCGAGTGTGGGGGTGTGGTTGGGGGGGTTAAATTTGGGACCATGACGTCAGCAAAGGCAGCCCCAGTCTGCGTACGGTTATCCCCCTGCGACATTCCCGACATGAATTCATTGGGAAGCTGGCAGCCGCATCAGTGCGCTCTGTTCTGACAGAGTAGCCCGTGGGAAGCCCGAGTGGACGTGTCAGGGGTGAAGTGCATGCATTGAAACAGGCACGTGCGCTCCTGTGCTGCGCCGAGACTGGGAATCCTTTGTCTGCGGAGCCGCCTGCACGCATGCCCATGCTATAGCAACTGTGTTCTTTTCATGTGGTCCCACTAGCCAGGGCTGTGTTGAGGAGTTGGGGAGAGGGTCTGGATCCACTTTAATGTCCCGGTGATGCCCTTTTTATGTGCTTCGATTCATAAACCACTTGAAAAAATGTTCAACCATAATAGTATGGATGATTCACTCAAGGGATACTAGCCCTGACCATGCTGATAGTATCAAGCTTCTATTTGACTTAAAGTACCTGAAGCATGAGACTTAGTGCAACACTGCAAGAGACGACACACGGCAGCCTGCATCTATAGAGCATGGGTGTGTCTGGGACAAAACTAATGACACAGACTTGAGTTTGTGACTGACTTTAGGGAAAACAGAGACACAGAGCACAACCCCAATGGACACTTAAGCCCTGTGTGGTGCGAGAGGACTGGACATGACTGAACATGCATCCAGAGATGCATCCAACCCAGGGGAACAGTGTAGTCTTATGATAGGACTGTGTAGATTTACCTGCAGCGTGTCGAGACCTTTCTCCAGGTAGCTTCCACACTTGTTCCTCTCTCCTGTGGAGGCGTAGTACTTGCTCCACCAGTCCATGAACTCGTCCTCCTTCGGTAAGAGAGGAAGGGGGGAGGGGAAAGGAATTATCAGCAAACATTCTATAACAATTTTAGATATACGCTGATCTCAGGTGCTGTTTTGGGAAGGATCAACACTGGCTTTGTTGGGAAGAACTCAAAGAGGGAGGGCACAGCATAGAATGCACTGATACCACCTAACACCCCAGAGAAAGAGACTATGTGCAGAAAAGATCCCTCATGGGAGTGAACTTACCCACAGTGCCACCTATGCCCAGCAGAAAGGAGCATAGAAGCACACAGCAGAGGGTGAGATTAGTGATTTAAGAGAGTGAAATAATGAAACACTGAATGTGCAATCAAACATGCATTCACCACGATGAGTGTGACACCATCTTAGGTCATATTCAAACATGCATTCACCAGGATAAGTGTGACACCATCTTAGGTCATAATCAAACTTGCATTCACCCCGATGAGTGACACTATCTTAGGTCAGAATCAAACATGCATTCACCACGATGAGTGTGACACCATCTTAGGTCCTAACCACTCTGGAATCCAATTAAGTGCTCATGTATTAGATCAGGCGTTAGATATCAACATCCGAATCAGTAACGTATAGTATCGTGCACACGTGTGTGTGTGTGTGTGTGTGTGTGTGTGTTTGTGTGTGTGTGTATGTATAAGTGACCTCTCATTTCTTTGGTCTATCAAACACTGTCTCCACCCATACACACAAAGTTTCCAGGACCTCCACTTGTCCTTGCAAACAGGGACGAGGCTCTGCATTCTTTTGAATGCTCTTAAGTGCAACAAGCGCGCAAAAGGAAAAACACAGTCAGGCAGAAGAATAGTGGAATTTTTCTTCTTTTCCATGTTTTTTCCTCTCCAGCAGTGGTTGTGGTATATGGCAGCGTGGCACGTGTTTCGGCCGTGAGTTGTGGTGCCTGCTGATGTTGTGTTTAAGTGGTCCACGCGCCACTGTGGTGCCAAGAAATGGAGCGATGCCCACCGCTAATCAGGGTGCCAAGACTGGGAGGAATCTGGACAGAGTGGCAGAAATAATCAGGGGATGGAGGCTGGAAATGGAAGGGAACAGGGGAGGGGGACGGGGAGCGCCACAGAGAGCACGTCCCTCCCGGGCTTGGGGAATCTCCTCCAAGAAATGTGCAGATTGATGGGGGTGAGAGACAGGGAAGGTGCAGGGGAAAGAGATGGATGAGTGATTGAGCCTCCAGAGGAAGGGGCGGGGGTGGCTGAGCTCCTGTGCCAGTCGACGCAATGTGTCTGCCCACGAGCATGGCAGGGCGTGTGGTGGGGATTTGCAGTCTATCGTGAAGCCTCCATCAGGGTGAATTAGGTGGGATTGGTGGGGCGTGTGGCAGGCAAACCGCTACTGAATGTGGCCCTTATGCTGAGGCCTGGCTCTGGCTCTATCTCTGTCTCTCAGCACTCATCAGCACAAGCCTCACTGGGGCATCACGATGGGGGCAGCAGTCTGGGGCCCCTGGCCCAAGGTTTCCATGTGCATGGATGGATATGTGTGTGTGTGTGTGTGTGACATGAGGGAGTCCATGTCCATGTGTTTCCATGTTCCATCTATGAGTTCAAACAAAGTTCTGTGTGTGTGTGTGTGTGTGTGTGTGTGTGTGTGTGTGTGTGTGTGTGTGTGTGTGTGTGTGCAGCCTTGCATGTGTATGTGTTTCTGCATGGTGTGTGTCGTGCCATGCCTCTGTCAGACAGATAAACAAAGTAAAGTGCATGTGGTGGCTCGCTGAGGTCCTTCTCATGATGAAACAGAGATTTGTGGTGTTACTCCACAGACTTAACCAATGAGGCCTGAAAGAGGGTGTGTGACTGGTCCACTGCCACATGTGAGGGAGCTAAAGACATCCAGTATGGTACCAGGGCCAAGGTGTGTGTCCAGTATCTACCCAGGGCCAATCTTTAAGAGTGTGAGTGTGTCAAAACTGGAAGAATAGACTACACCAGACAAGGCTGCCAGCCTGGGTGTCTGTGCCAGCCAAGGGAAAGGCGAAAGTGGGCATAAAGGGGGCACGCTGCCTGGTTTGGGACAGGGTGGTCGGAAAAGTCAGACCACAGCCTGTTCCAAAATGTCATTCATCCGAAACCAGCCTGGCAGAGTCCCCTGACTGGAAAGGTTACTATGGGCTATTCCCAGCATTAGTCTCTGTGCCCTAAACGAAATGAGGAATGGTGGATGGTTCTTCAAAATGCAGAGACACGAACGCAGAGTGCTCTTTGTTTCTTTTTTAGAGTTAAGTAATAAATCAGATTAAAGCTATCTGGCAGAGCTGAGCTGGTAACTGCCCTAAAACTAAAAGGGCATTCTTACAGTAAATGTATTTACTATAACATTCCCCAGACTGCCTTGAGTGGCAGCTCATTTAAGGAACATAAACAAACAATTTTCAAAACGACCTCAGGAATCTGTGACACGAGGCCTTGGAAAAGCTCTTGGAATTCTGATGCACATCGAATCCCATGCAGCACATAAGTACCCCACCCCTCTCTCTTGTTCTCTCTCTTCCTCCCTCTCTCTTGTTCTCTCTCTTCCTCCCTCTCTCTTGTTCTCTCTCTTTCTCCCTCTCTCTCTCTCGCTGGGTTTCTCTGTGTATCCCTCTATTATTGTGTACATTCCCTTATTGAGTAGGGGTCTGAAGTGCACGGCGGATGTGGTAAGCTGTTTGGTAGTGCTGCAGTTGTTTGCCCCTTTCCGAGGACATGCTCTGTGTGTGTGTGTGTGTGTGTGTGTGTGTGTGTTTGTGTGTGGTGTATGATTGTGTGTGTGTGTGTGTGTGTGTGTGTGTGTGTGTGTGTGTGTGTGTGTGTGTGTGTGTGGTGTATGAGTGTGTGTGTCTGTGTCTGTGTGCGCTGAGGTTAAGGCAGTTCATTGTCATGGATCATTGTGGTGGGCTTAAATCAAGTGCTAATTGAAATAACATCATACTGAGAATATGGGCGCTGGGCACCAAACAACATTCATCAAATGTGCATGTGTGTGTAGCTGACAATATAAGACTGGTGGTTATGACCATATAAGTCTCTGCTGTGGATACATTTGATGTACAGCATACACACATTAACACACACACACACACACACACACACACACACACACACACAGAGACACCATTCCATTGGCAGTGGACCCTATCATAGGTCTATCACGAAATTATGATATTTGGAAGTCTCACTAAAAAACTCAAATCACTGATGAGGCAAAAAGGTTCCTATTAAAACAAGGAGGATCCATAACACTGTCCAGAGGCAGTGCAGTGCATTCTCTCCCAGAACCTGGACTTACAACGTTTCAGCGCTGTAACTTAAGAGGCAAGCAGACAGGCAGCCACCTACAAATGACAGACCGCAAGCTTGGATGCTTCTCTCTCTCTGGCTGCATGTCTCCGAGTCTTGGATGCCATTTATGAAACAGAAAAATGGAAAACTCATCTGTGCCCCTGGAATGCCTGGAGCGGGGTGTGTAGGGTCACCACTGCAGCGCACAGCGCACGGGCCTCCAGGAGGGACTGAGGGATGGCGCTGGGAAGAATCAAGTCGCACGTGTCTTAAGATGTCCCATGTGAGGGTGTGTGTGTGTGTGTGTGTGTGTGTGTGTGTGTGTGTGTGTATGTGTGTGTTCGTGTGTGTGTGTGCGCGTGTGTGTTTGTTTGTGTGTCTGCATGTGCGTGGGTGTTTGTGTGTGTGTGTGTGTGTGTGTTTGTGTGCGCGAGCGAGAGGGTGAAAGGCTGTGTGCATGTGAAAGAGAGAGAGTGGGACCGAGTCTGTCTCCCTCCTGTTGTGCAGAGTGTCATTCTACCCAACAAGAGATTTTGCTTAAGCAAACCTGTTTGGCCACACGCCACGGCACACACCAGAGGCACACGTTACGGTGGCATGGTGAAGTACTGAAATAATCTCCCCACTTTCTGTTCAGAATCCAAGTCTTTTCTCCCTCTCTCTTTATCCTTCCTTTACTTCACTTCTCTTCTCTGGTCTCCTCTCTT